>NW_017306880.1:882492-989071 GCF_000935625.1 Nanorana parkeri
TGGGAGCAAAATATTTCACAGTTATGCCATGAACACAATTGCACTATAACATTCTATAGTCCCTCAGTTAGCCCTCATATATTTACTGGACATACTATGTTCTATTTTAGGGTGGAATTATTATCAGGATGCCTGTTGTAGACTCTAGCTTTACAAATCTGACTCCTAAAAGCATTATGTTTCTTATAAATGTGATTATGGCTGTCATAATAGAAATGGAGCTTAGATCCCTTGTGATCTCTGATAGTATAAAATACATTGAACATTTATTTTTACTAAGACTGCAAAAGCTGCGTGCTTGTATGCATTTTGCTATGGCAAAAACAATAAAAACAGTATAAAGAATATTGAGCATGAACCCATAGCATCCACACAGATATAATCTTGCTGTTGAGGAGTAATACTGTATATACACTGAGGTTGATATAAAAATTAGAGTGGTTGATTGTCCAAGGCACACAATTAGATTCCAAAGGATACTTTTCCAGCAGGTTTTAAAAAAAACAAACGGAAACCTACTTGGTTGCTATGGGCAACCTTCCAGGTTTTTTTTTTAACCTGAATCTGATAAGTCACTGCAGCAAACATACATACAAATACAAATCAGTACAATCATATCAGGTTTCTCTGGATTTAGGGGGTCATGGGAAGGTTCAGAAGATATTACTAGGTACATGGAGGCACCATAGGGCACCTGCTTATAGTTTCTGTTGCCGCAGTGACTAATCGGATTTTAACATCACAATGGTTGACACTTATTCCTGTAACAACTATCTAGGCAAGGATTTCACTCACATTGAAAAGATACCCTCTCACTTCCTTTTGAGTCAGCAGGACAAGAAGTTATGGGAAATTTCCCTAAGGAGGTACAGATGGCAAAAAAATAAAACAAAACATATAGGGTTTAACCCTCCCCTACTCTTGTGTAGTTTAAAGTCCAATTAAACCTTCTGTTTAAATCAGCAAAAACATTCTAGGTGCAAAAAATAAAAGGTGCACAAAGCTATACAGTTTGCATTCCTACTATAGTAGCCACAGCCTGAATAGAAAATATTTTCTCCTGCCAGCCTGCAGCAGAGAAGAACCCTTGTCTCTGTGAGGAAACAGAAGTCTCTCTGCTCTGCTGGAGCTCTGTAATTAACAAGGGCATGAGTTTTACTGATTGGAGAGTGCTAGCTCTAATTCAGCAAGGGGTTGTGTCTGCAGAGAGATCACTTCTTACTCTCGGAGAACAAGGGTCCTTCACTGTGACTGCTATCTGAAGAACACAGGCTTCAATACTTTGTCTTGATGAACCTTTAATATTGTTAGCTCATTGAAAATAAAAGTTCAGTTGGTCGTTAAAGATCTTTGTCAGGGTTTTGTTATTCTGTCTAACAATCTTACAATAATAACTGCTTGAGCCTGGCGCTTTATTCTATGGAGGCTTTTAATGACCAATGAAGCTCTACTTTTAGCAGAGAAAGGAGTTCTTGGGTAAATACAGGCAGAAACTAACATAGAACCTGTTTCTAAACCAGGTACAGGTAGCAAAGGCCTCTCTGATCTGACTGTGCCACTGCTGTGTCCAGAAATGTATCTCCGTAGTTGGTCACCGGTACTAAAATGCATGTAAATTGGTAAGGCACCTCCAAATGTGTTATTCATTTTGCCTGAATTCAGTATTGTCCCCTAATATAATTCACTATCCCTTGCTTACATTGTAAAAATATGCTGTGGCATAAACTGGGAGAACCAAAACTGTCAAGTTATTTGCCTTAAATTCAGTATTACTGATTATATTATAATAGCTTGTGTGCAACTTATTTTATGAATCAGGACAATTTTTGTGCATCACAAGTTTTAATTACTTCTGCCTGTGGAGTGCAGACTCTTTAACTGAAGTGTAAAGTTCCCCTTCATTTTCTGCCAGCTTCAAATTTGAAGCAAAGCCATTGGTGTGATCTGCGCTACTGCAGAGCATCTGGACACAATGTGGGAAATGTCGATAAGGGCTTAATGCATTGACTTGAATAACCACAGGCGTTTTGTATGCAGAGCAGCAGTTTTGGAGCTCTGGTCACAATTTGCAGATTGCCAAAGTTAAAAAAAGAAAAAAGTCAAAGCTGAATTAAATTAACAGATTTCCATTTCACAAGGTGAAGAATTATATGTGAAGCAAGGAATATTAATGTACCTGAATGCTAATATTAGTAATGGCGGTAGCTGTGTCTTTTGAGGACCTTGTGTAATGTTTCATAATCACTGCTGAATCTTACTTGGTTATTGCATTATTGTGGTGCAGTTTCTTCATTCAAGTTTTCATGATGTTAAAATGCCGGGCGAAAAGGGCTGCCTCTTTAAAATGTTGAAATTGTATTGCCCAAATACACAGCACAGGCTGACAGGTGGTCACAGAGTTGGTGGCACTCTCTCCTAGCCACTAGACCATGAGCAGAAGACAATGCCCAGCTTATTCTAAGCAGCAGCAGGAAACTGTTAAACTTGTATTGTACGTGCTGCTATGAATGTAGGCATTCTGGCCTTAAAAGGATTCCTGTTCAAGTGTTATTAATTTCTTGATTATCACTTCTACATCTAATACAATAGTACAGGTAAACTAACTGATTTCAACACAAAGGGGAAAGAAGGAGTCACGCTTATAGTAACAAATATCAAGACAGGTCTCCCGGGTTTCAAAGATCATATAAAACAAGCAGAGTTCCCCTTAAGTTTCCCAAGGGGTGTGGTTACTTCAGTCCCAACATGGACGAATCGGCAGAATTTGCACTTCTGGCACTGGAAGGTTCCCTTGTATTTACAGCAATAGATGTTACTGTTACTATTGGCGAACTCACTACTAGTGAGTTTGTCTTTTAGGGACGGGCAGCGTCGATATGAGATAGCGGGTTTGGCATTTAGAAATTTAGAAATTCTACCATCTTTGGTCAAGCAGTACCAGTGCTTTTCAAAGTAGTATAGATTGTCAAAGAGGAAGGCATTATGAGTCAAGACAAACTCAAGAAGTTCCAACAAAAAAGTGTTGTGTGGGCCTTCACTAATCCCCAGGGTAGCTAGAAATCGTCCTGTTGTTTCCAATCCCATCTGATGTGGAATTGATGAATAGAGGGCCTCAACATCCAACCCTACCAATAGGGTGTTTGAGGGCACCTCTAAATCCTGAATTAGGGAAATTAGATGTGGGGTGTCTCTGACATATGAGGACAGGGATTCCACATGGGGTTTGAGAAAATGGTCCACATAGCAACTCACGTTCTCAGTTAATGATCCACATCCTGAGACTATAGGTCTCCCAGGGGGTTTAGTCAAGGATTTGTGGACCTTAGGGAGGGCATATAGAACCTGAGCTCTGGGAAAAGGGACTCTCAAAAAATTGAATATGTCCTTCAAACACCCTATTGGTAGGGAGATAATGGATAGGGATGATTTATCTATGTACCTGTGCCATGTTTTATCCTGGCACAGGTACATAGATGATATCCTGATGCTCTGGACGGGAGGGGAGGAACTACTGAAGGACTTTGTGGATATCTTAAATTTCAACACCTATAATTTACGGTTTACCATGACCAGCGACCCCAACAGACTACCTTTCCTCGATATTCTGGTGTGCAAGGATAGTGGGGGGATCCTGTACACCAGTCTATACAGGAAAGACACGGCAGGTAACGCTATCCTAGAGGCAACTAGTGCTCATCCTCAGAGCCTGAAGAACAGCATACCCTATAGCCAGTACCTGAGAATTAGAAGAAATTGCACAATTGATGCTGACTTTGAAAAGGAGGCCCAGAGTCTGAGGACGAGACTACGATCTAGGGGGTATACAAATAAAGTCCTGAAAAGGTCATATCAACAGCTAACTGATTTATCCCATTTATTCCTGACTTTCAAGTTGAAACATAATTTGTAGTTTTCACTGTTTTTTTTCTGCATTATGCTTCATATCATCTAATATTTCTCATTTTATTTATACTTAAATATAATATTTAACATATAAAAAAAAAAAAAAAAAAAAAACGGGGTTCTGGACTGCTTGGTGAGATCAGGAACAAGATCGTGCAGGCACCTCGGCCAGACTGATGTGAAAGCAGTTACAATTCTGCAGTGGTATACCGTACATATTTCTCAGCAATTGTATGTTTTAAGATGAATGTTGGAGTGGAGAGGCAGAGGGCCCTACAATTATTTTACAATGGGGTTTTGTCACACATATGTACACCTCCTTTCCTACCTGCCTTTTTGTCACAATGTTTTGGAGAGAGTTCAGCGAAGGGCTACAAAATTAATCATGATAAGTGATATAAGGCCTGAGTTATGAGGACCGCCTACAGCAATTAAAATTATTTACCTTAGAAAAGAGGCGATTAGGAGGAGACCTTATTGCAGTCTTCAAAATCATCAATGGGGATCACAATATATGGAACAAATTCACAGAGAAAACTGTATTGAGAACACAGGGACACAACAGGAGGTTGAAGGAAAGGGGGTTCAATCTCAGAAATCCTAGGTTTTTTTTTACTGAGAGAGTAGTGAAATTGTGGAATTTCCTTCCACAGGCGGTAGTCTCCGCCAAAAGCATTGATAGATTTTAGGGCTGTGCAAATTATAGCACATACAGCACAGCAATAACATTTACGAGGATCACACTAATCAAGCACGTTATTATTCTGAGTTGCCCCACTCAAGCGGCGGCCATATTGAGTGGGGCACGTGAGATTAATAACGTGCTGGATTAGTATGATCCTAGTTCATTTTATTACTTCATTGCTGTGCTGTATGAGTATAGGCCAATGTAGTTGGATCTGTATGTACGTTATAATTAATCAAAATTAATCGATTAATATGATTTAAAGAAATTTCGATTAATTGAACAAGAAAAATTTAATCAGTAACAGCCCTAATAGATTTAAGAAACTTCTTGATGAGTTTCTTATTTCACTTGATATACAAATAAGAGTCAAATAAATACAGATACACTATCACACACTCCTATACACACATAGGTTGAACTGAATGGACCCTTGTCTTTATTCAACCTTATTTAATATGTTACTATGTCACTATTGACCATCTACTGATAGAGCACAACCTCTCACAGATGACAACTGCTGCTGCTCTGTTTTTATCCTCAACACAGTTTAGACTATTTTTATTCCAACTGCATGCACTAAACTATAAACATTATGAGAGAAAAATGTTTATATATCAGTACAATTATTAAATTCAAATCCCCATGGAAATGTGATGCATGCATAATAAATGTTGTGTTTACACTTGGCGGATGCAATCCTATTTGTTTATGCCCTGCCAACCTTTGTATAGAAAGTTTGTCAGGCGAGTATTTTTATTTTGTGTCATACTCTTGAAAGGTTTAACCCTTTCATGGCTCACACCAAATTTAAAAGCGTCAGCATGCATTGGTTAACCTGACAATAAATGTATTTGCATACCTAAATAATATTATTTTTTAAGGACATATAAGGCTTTTATTTGGAACACTTTTTTATATTGAAAACCTGGATCCTATTCTTTTAATACTGTAATTGTTTACAAGTAATAACCGAATGCATATCAGATGCCACTGCAGCCTGATGGTGGCTGCAGGCTAAAGGCTTTTATTTTCCAATGAAGCCTGCATATGATCACTATGCCATAATGAACACATGATTGGGAACCCCTGTGACTGGTTCCCAATCATCAGGGGGGACCCAAGCTGTCATTGAATAACTGGTTTAAGACCCACCAGTCACACAAAGCATTGACTGGTGGCTATCAGAGGGGCATTTATAAAATGTATCCCTAGCACAGAGCATTATGCTGGAGAGTGTTAATATACATATGTCAGAAAAAAAAGGAGTTCAAGAAAAACTCTTATATATATGTTTTTAAATTGTTTTATATCTTTACTATACATGTACAAAGTTTGTTATACAAATATGCATTTAATGTATGAAAAAGGTTTCCCAGAGAATTGTGGGTTTTATAAAGAGGCAGCACTGTGGTAGTTGTCTCCCTTCAAGCAGGTGGTCTTTTATTGGCTCTTGGCGGTAGTTTTGGTTATTCCTGTTCATATTTGCATGTTCTAGCATTCATTGTTACATTCTGCAAGATCTCTATAGAGCTTGTGGTCCTGTCTGCGCACTGCAGCACTGGTGCCAGGCAGAAAATCCCATGTAAAACACTGCCCGGTGCAGAGAAAGAACTGGGCAATGTGCCCATAATGTAATCTGTGTTTGCATCTGAGGTCTAATTTTGGGTATAATCAATTGGAGGGGTGGAAGTACCTGTACACATGTACTTTGAGAGTATCTTTGCTAAGAAGCAGAGGACATCCTTTGCTGGTTATAAACAAATAACCAGTGAATAATTGCTGTGTACACATAATCTATGATTGTTTGCGGTATATTGAGTAATGTGTTTTATCCAACTCAAACAGATCTTATTTTATAGAGATGTTTAATGTGAGAATTTAACATAAAAAATATTTGGTTTCTCTTGTACTTATAATATGGATTTAATACAACTAGCACTTGAAGGAAGCCATTGCTTAGCCTACCACAGAGCTAAAATATATGATATAGAGTTGACAACAGTGTTAGTTAGGTTCTAATTCACAAATTTTGTTCCCTACAAGGTTTGAAAATGAATATGGATTGTTCTACATGGTAGTGCTATGGTTAACAGTAGCCTTTGTGGCCTTGTTTTTCTACATTTAGTCCCATAGGCGTCCATGTCCATGTATCATAATACACCAATCAGTTGAGATGTATACATACATGAGCTTTAATCTTCATATATAATTTGTTATAAAGCATACTGATATTGTAGCAATGCTTTGAGACTAACCATCATTTTCTTTTTTTCATATCTTTTCAATCCCGTTGTCAACAAGGAGGTGGAGGTTAGTACTAATTTTACATACTTTTCTTTTAATTTCTTTAATCCTTGAATTTATAGACATATCGTTTTACACTATAATAAAAAAAAATGGTAGAATTGCTAGTTTGGTATGGGCAACAAAACATGATAATCTGTAGTACACGTTTTTAAGCAGAGCTGTTACTTACCAAATGCACCAGTAGCACTGTAGCCTTGTTAACTCCACAATATTATTATTAGTATAAAGGATTTATATAGCGCCAACAGTTTGTGCAGCGCTTTACAATATAAGGATGACATTACAATCACAATACAATTCAAGACAAGATGGTAAGGAGTGCCCTGCCCGTGACGGCTTACAATCTAAAAGGGAGGGACAAGTGGTACATGAGGAGGTAGCTGTGTGGGGATGAATTGTATGAGAATGTGATGGCTGAGTGGTTAGTTTGAGGCGGGATAGGCTTCCTTAAAGAGATGAGTCTTAAGGGATTGCCTAAAGGCAGTCACAGTGGGAGATAAACGGACAGGTTGCGGTAAAGGGTTCCAGAGGATGGGAGAGACTCTAGAGAAGTCTTGGAGGTGAGCATGGGAGGAGTTGACAAGGGCTGGAAAGCAGGAGGTTTTGGGATGAGCGGAGCGGACGGTTAGGGTGAAACTTTGAGACAAGGTTTGAGATATAGCCGGGGGCAGAGTTGTGGATGGCTTTGTAAGTCGTTAATATTTTGAATTTTATCCTTTGGGCAATTGGAAGCTAGTTCAGGGATTGGCAGAGGGAGGTTGCAGACACTGAGCACTTGGTTAGGTGAATGAGTCTAGCAGAAGCATTCATGATAGACTGAAGGGGGGATAGCCTGTGTAGTGGCATGCCCATGAGGATGGAGTTGCAATAGTCAAGACGAGAGATAACAAGTGAGTGAATGAGTAGTTTTGCAGTTTCATTGGTGAGGAAGGGGCGTATTTTGGAGATGTTACGGCATAGAGATAGTATTGGAAGACGTGAAGTTATTAAATGACCAAGGGAGGAGGTGTAGATAGAGAAGATAAGGGGTCCAAGGACTGAGGAGGAGAACCATGAGAGAGCAGAGTCATGTAGGCCAAGTGGGTGGAGTTTTTTTTAGGAGGAGCAGGTGGTCAACAGTGTCAAAAGCAACAGAAAGGTCTAATAGCAAGAGTAAGGAGTAATGGCCACTGTTTTTAGCAGTTAGTAAGTCATTAGTGAGATTTAGGAAGATGGTTAGTGTAGAGGGCGAAAGCCAGACTGTAAGGGGTCGAGAAGGTTGTTACCAGCGAGGTGGCAGCTCAGGTGGCAGCTCAGGTGGCTGTAGATAAGGCATTCTAGGAGTTTGGAGATGAATGAGAGTAAGGAGATTGGCCTGAGATTGTTGAGGTTGGTAGGGTCCAGTGAGGGTTTTTTTGGGTATTGGGGTGACCAGGGCATGCTTTAGAGGGGAGGGAAAGATGCCAGTAGAGAGTGAAAGATTAAAAATGTGAGTAAGAGAGTGTAGGATAGAGTAAGAGGGTGACCGAAGTAGTGGTGAGGGAACAGGGTCCAGGGAGCAAGTGGGGAGGTGGGTGTCAAAGAAAAGCTTTGTAACCTCCTCTGTGGTGACAGGGTCCAAAGAGGAAAGTAACAAATTACTTTCATAGATGCTCTTCTTGAGAATTCTCATCTTTATATTTCAAGTGTGCACATGTGTATTGTAGCAGTCAAAAATCAGAAAAAGCTTTCCAACTGTCATGAATTACAAAACACCCTGGTAATTTTCTCCTAATTGACTGCAACTTACCTCATAGGTGATAAATATATTGTGAATGCCTCAATGCTTAAAAGGTCCACTTTACTGTATATAGACAATATGTCTGCTTTACTTTAACAATCAAGCCTTACATTTTGAATTTAAAGAAAAGCGTAATGTGCTAATAGGATCACCTTCAATACACTGTCCATATCTAGTGTCCAGATAGATTTAGGGTCATGGGCAGATGCATCTGAATGGCTGACAAATTGATTGACCTATCTGTGCTTCAATTAAATGTGCTGTCTGTGTAAAATGCAGAAAGAGATGGAAAACCATGTTCAGTTGTAGACTATTCGTTATTATAAAGATTTTAAAATTGAGTTTACGTTTGTGACCATGCATGTGATATTGATCAATATATAAAAAACCCCGCAAATTTCCTTGTCTTCTGTGATAAGAGCTTATACTGACAGACCATCACTGATGATAATTCTTGCTAGCTGTCTGCTTGTTTTATAGTTACAGCCCCTCGAAACACTGTTGGAATACTAACTGTAAAAGAATGTATGGAGCTGTCCGTTCAGCACCATACATAGTGTTATCAGAATATTCTGAATTAATTTCCAAGCATTTTTTTTCCACTGGTCCCCAACCTGTGGCTTTATCCAAATGTTGCCCTTGGTTAACTTTAGAGCAAAGCCACAAAGTAGATTTAGTTGTGACTGAAAATACCACATAACAAACACGGTATTGTCTGGAAAAAGGCCCTGACATAATAAAAAATTTATTTTACAAATAAACATTTAATACAGGTTTCAGTTGTGAGCGTAAACTTTAGCTGAAAGTGGCACCAAACTCAGGAGTTGATAGGTTGAATGCATTTGTAAGATTTAACAAAAATGTAACTTATTTGTGTATCACTGGGCTGTAGATCCTCAAATCATCTATGAATTGGTGCCGACACTGTCCTTCCTTCTGGAGGGTGAATTCTTTTGTTCCCCATTACATTTTTGTTAATAGTTAAGGTGCTTGAATGCATCTTGAGATTTAACTCCTGAGTTTAGTGTCACTTTAAGCTATTGCACTCTGCAAAAAAGCTTTTCACAGCACAGCAGCTAAGGCCCGGTAAATGCGTAATGGGGCCTAACACTCCATCTGCTGGCTTCAAATGTAAACTTGAAATATTAATATGCAATTTTTATATTTAGCTGATAAACAAATTGGAAAATTATTTTCATTTCTGTAAAAAAAAAAGAAAGATGTATATAAAAACACTATACATTCCCCTTAAGCTATACCATTACATTCAATTATATAATGTCCATAAAATTAATTCTCCTGAGTGATATTTTCTCATCTGTAGTATGGTTTCCCCACTTTTTATGGCTTCAGATAACTTGCTCTAAAACAAAGGTTGGAGGACTGCAGTGCATTGTATTAGTATGGGTGTATAATTCTTATAAACTGCTTGAATTGGACCATCAGAGCCATATATGTACTATTCTCAGCCTAGCTCCTTATTATTTCACATAGAATGGAAATAACAATCTGCTCTAAATTCCAGTGTAGCTGGAAACACATGCTGCACAGATTACATTTTATGTTAATGCTCTGTGCTATTTAAAAGCCAAGTCTGCATCTATAGAAAATGTTTCCTATCACATGCAGATTATCATGTATCCCCTGCTGTCTATGTGAGAATATTTTTCTATAAAGTAAAAGCAATTTTGCTGGATCTTTATCATTGTTATATACGAACAAACCTATCTCTTAGTGTTCTGTAAAGTAACATGGGTTTTCTGTAGCTAATTATTACAAAACCTTCTATTTTATCTGTTTCTAAATTTTTACTTAATGTTTTTGTCTTCATCCTTTTTGCTTTTTTAGTTATTCCCCTGTATCAGCTTTTTTAGTTATTCCTCTCCAGCAGATTGGATGATTGTCTCGATATACAATACTTTATATTTAGATTTCTGTTGTAGCCAAAAAAAGCAATAAAAAAGTGGACTAATAAATGCAGTCAATTGCAAGTGGTAATCAGAATGCCATACTTGTGTATGAAATGGATGATATTTAAAAGGGGAACTTCAGGCATTAACACCCCCACCCCATCTTTTCACTATGTTAGTTACAAAAAAATCCAAAAGCCACTTTCACTAACCTAAATGCATGGTCATATGACTCCTTGTGTGTTTCTAGTCTTCTATCTTCTTCATTGAGGAGAAGGCTCCTTCTTTGGGTGACAGTGTCGCTGCCTGGGTGACTTGGACACTTCCTATTAGTTGTCCAGGTCTGGGGAGGGGGCTCTCAGGCTTCAGAAGACTGCACAGTGTGATAACATCACAAAGAGGCCACACCTAAACTGGCAAAGAAATAGATGGACAGTGGACTTAAGTAAGTTAGAAACTGCTACAGAAGGCTTTAAAATAATTTATGGTGAGTTGGTGGGAGAAGGGTGTGAGGTGAGTTATTGTGCATGCCCAAAGATGATTAAATCAATTAGGTGATTTTAAAAAGCATTATAAGTAAGCATATTCTTCATTTGCTAACCAGTGACTGATAAGCATATACTGTACATATCATCTATTCACACACTTGTTCTGGGCCAATGACTCACAAAGTACTGAAGCAGATACTAGGATGGAGTTACACCTTCAAAAATACATCGGTGGCAGCTTTTTTGTCCCAGCAAATTCCATTTTAACACAACAACTACAGTATGGTATCTTAGAATGTATTAGTAGATCTTATATATTAATAATTTTCATAGTTATAAATATTATTACTATACTATATATGTGAAAAGGATCAGTTACATTTAAGTTAACTTATTGAAGGGTAGGGTTGCATAAGAATCTGTGTGAATTTTTACTGCTCTTTGTCAACCCCTTGGGAGATTTCCCCTCAAGTTCTTGTCATGAAGACAACTCTTAACCAGAATAGAAAGTGATTACCGATGCCTAATATACTGAGTAGCTCCCCCTTTTGCCCCAAAACAGCCCTGGCCGGTCGAGGCATAAACTTCACTAGGCCTCTGAAGGTATGCTCTGGTATATGGCACCAAGCCGTCAGCAGCAGATCCTTTCAGTCATGTAAGTTGTGAGGTGGACATCCATGAATTGGACTTGTTTTACCAGCACATCCCACAGATGCTCAATTGGATTGAAATCTGTAGAATTTGGAGGCATTCTTGAACTATTTTTGCAGTGTGGCAGGGTACTGCTTCCCAGGTGCATCAGTAAGCCTTGGCCACCCATGGCCCTGTTACCGGTTCTCTTTCCTTGGACCACTTTTGATAGGTCCACTATAGACCAGGAACATCCCACAAGAGCTGCAGTTTTGGAGTTGCTCTGATCCAGTCGTCTAGCCATCTCAATCTAGCCCATTTTTTCTGCTTCCAACACATCAACTTTAGGGACAAAATGCTGCCTAATATATCCCACCCACTAAGAATGAGGTTGTAATCATATCACATACTACATTCATCAGTCACCAGCACTGAAGGGATGCAAATAAATTTCCGATAAAAACTAAGATGCTGCAAGCAGGATAGCCCAAAACGACCTCTGAAGCTCGTCGTATTGAGGCAAATATTTTCTTGAATATTGTGAAGATGATATGTGAAACCAATGCAAGATTAATAATAGCATAATGTACAATCCAAGACAGATGTAGAAGAAGAACTGGCGAGTACATAATAGGGAGTCTAAATAAATGTGAACATCATTTTAGTGTTCAGCCGCATGTGGACAGATTAACATACTCTCAGTGGCACTGCTGGTTTTATTGAGACAAATTTTTCCAGTCACTGCATGGCCATAAAATAATATATGACAGTCTATGCCTTTAACAAAGCAGATAAAAAGACCTGGCTAAAAGGTTTAACAGCACAAAACTGTACAATATTGTGTTTCATTTGCTGAATAAAATTCAGTGTGTACTTATGGATCCCTAGAGAGTGAGCAATATTTTATGGATTAATGGGCTGACATTGTAACAGCTGTTCTGTGGCCAATCAATAGTCTATTTTGCTTGAAAGCTATGATCTTACAGGTGTTTAACTATGTTGCTAGTGTAGTAACAAGCTTGGCCATGTTTTAAAATGCTGCATTGACTGTTATTGAAAGAATTATGAGAGGTGACAGAGCTAATCTGAAAGGTTGCTATAGAACAGGGGTGCCCATTGATTGTGATCTACTAGTAGCTCTCAAAGCTGATGCTGGTAGATCACAAAGGGTGTGAATGGCGGCCCCTTTATTCCATTTTGGTATATTTATTTAGCTGTGCACACATGATTGATTACCTATTAGCCTGAGTCTGCTGAGCCAAGCTCCCTGACACCTTTCTGGTGGATACTGGTGGTTGAAGTGCTATGTATTACATCAAAGAATATTAGTTTACACAGCCTGTTGCAAAATACAGCAAGGTGAGCCAGGAGAGAGAGCGGGGAGAGATAGGAAAGATAGCCAGGGGAGAGAGCAAGGAGAGACAGTCAGGGGGAGAGAGCAAGGAGAGAAAGCCAGGAAAGAGAGAGCAAGGAGAGACAGCCAAGAGAGCATGGAGAGACAATCCAGTGGAAAAAAACGAGGAGAGACCGCCAGGAGAGAGAGAGCGAGGAAGTTTTTTTTTTTTCGTTGGTAGATCTCATGTAGCTCGTCATTTGAAAAGTAGATCTCAACACAAAAATGGTGGGCGCCCCTGCTATAGAACAAATTTTGTTATATTCAGGGGGAAGTTGGTTCAGTAATGGTACAACTTCTGTTGTGAAGTTTTGTTTTTTGGTAGTAGTAGTATTCCTAAAATGAATGACGCGTGCGTGGGAACATCTGGATAGGTTTCTTACACTTACAAGTAACACAAGTTATACACTTTTATTTTATTATACAGTCCATCAATTCACCACCAGGTTAAAAATTGGTTGCAACAGATCCTATTCTATGTATAGTACATGGCTTATTTCTATGGCATGTGAGCTTAATAAATGCTGCATACCCTATATACTAATCCTTAATCTGGAAATCGTATTTTTCCAAAAGTAAGCAGAAAAAACATATCAGCAGGCATATACCAGAGCAAAATGTGCAAAGATTCTGATGCACCTTAATCAACCATCCAGGTAAAACAAGTTGTATTAGTAACATCTACTGTATTTGATCTATTTGCCCCCACTAGTACATTTTAATCCAGTGCCCCATGACACCTCAATATTAGAAACACTGACCAAGCACACAGATGTCTTTGGATATTAAAAAGAAGTGTAGGTATTCTTTTTTAATTCAATAAGTTTTTATTGAGGTATTTCACAAACAAACAGATATACATAAACAAAGATAGCATCCCAAGAGGACAGCTATCATCGTACAACTTGAGTATGTGTGAGAAGTACACATTTCGCAGGTTAACATAGGCTAGTATTACATCTAGATGTAGGCACCATCCAATCTATGCCGTCAGGTTAATAAGTGAACATCAACAGAAAAGGCTAAACATGGCGTCCTTTGTAGGAGCACTAGAACAATGCCGCCTCCATGACGGAGGTATCCAGAGTAACAACTACAATTTAAGGGTAAACTGGCTTGTACCAACTTTCCTATAATACTGAAATACCGGTATAATGGAGGTCATATGATATCTACCATCATACACTTTTGAAGGCAAAACTCCCTGGTGAAGTGGAAGGTACAAGAGCCAGGTAGAAACAATGAGATTAAGAGAGACTGAAAGATGAAAACACATAGGTAGGGGAAAGGAAGGAGAGGAAGATGAAGACAGTAGGACAAGGTAGGGATGGGAGGATGAAGTGATACCCCACCGGGGACACGTCGCCCAGTAGAGGAGCTCACAAGAAGGGTTACAAACGCCTTTCCCCCCTCCCATTTTACCGATTTCAGAGAGCCTGGTATCATAGACAACAGGGTAATCTTGGGATCATTAGGGGTCACTGAACCCGTCACTCGGTGATAGACATCCAGCACTTTTTGCCAGAACTCCTTGATCGGGGGGCAGCTCCACCAGATGTGAGTCATATGGCCCGAGGAGGTCTGACAACGCCAACAGGTGTCTGGTACTTGCGGGTAGTAACGGTGTAGCACTGCTGGGCATCTATACCATCTGGTTAGAATTTTCAGGTTCTTCTCGTGGGCCTTACTGGCGATGGAGAGGGAGTGTGAGAGAACGAAAGATTTCTCGCACTCGTCCTCACTAAAATTAAGGTTCAACTCGCTCTCCCACTTTGGGACATAGGTTGGTCGTCCTGGGGAGGAGGAAGCAGAGAGAAGGGAATAGAGTATAGAAATGGTGTGGGAAGGTGGGTAGGTCTGCAGAAGGATGGATTCAAAGTCTGTAGGCTCCACTTCAAAAGCCTCGGGCTGAGGGAAGGAGGACACAAATGATTGGAATTGTCTGTCTGCTAACCACATAGTCCCTGCCAGTGAATCAAATGTGCTTTCCCGCATGGCCACTACCACCCGTCTATGGGAGTCCCTGTTCCACCGCCCAAAAAAGGACCTATGTAGAGCCGGGGGGAAGGCAGGGTTGCCAAATACAAGCAACTTTACTTTCTTCCCCCGAGATCTTGGGACTGTCGGCAGCTGCCATTCCCCCACGCTGCAGTCTCCCTGCAACGACGTGATCATCTTGGCAAGCAGCGTCTTAGCGGGCAGCGGCGGGAGAGATCTGAGAGCTGGGTGAGGCGAGGGAGGAGGTGTGGTGCGCGGTGCGAAGCGTGCGGCGCGTGTGGAGCCACAAACGGGCAAATAATCGAAAGCCGACTAATCGATGATGAAAAACGTTGACAACATTTTCCTTTTTAATCGTACAGAAAAGCTTACACTCTAATGCAGAATAGCACCAGCTGTAGGGGGGACTACAAATCCCAGCAATCTTTTTTGTACAGCAATGCAGAACAGTATATGAATTTGACGCAGGGATTAGCGACCAGCTGGACACAGGGATTAGCGACCCGCTGGACACAGGGATTAGCGACCCGCTGGACACAGGGATTAGCGACCCGCTGGACACAGGGATTAGCGACCCGCTGGACACAGGGATTAGCGACCCGCTGGACACAGGGATTAGCGACCCGCTGGACACAGGGATTAGCGACCCGCTGGACACAGGGATTAGCGACCCGCTGGACACAGGGATTAGCGACCCGCTGGACACAGGGATTAGCGACCCGCTGGACGCAGGGCTTGGTGACCCGCTGGACGCAGGGCTTGGCGACACAATGGATGCAGGCCTAAGTGGCGCGCTTAGTGATGTGCTGGACGCAGGGCTTAGCGATCCGCTGGATGCAGGCCTAAGTGACCCACTGGTCTCAGAGCTTAGTGACGCGCTTGGTGCAAGACCCACCTCATACCTCACACATACCTGAGAGTGACCCTGCAGAGCTCTTCAGTAGTCCCAGGTGGGCTGGTCAGGGCTGCATCTCCCTCCCTCCCAGCTCCTCTTACCTGCCCCCCTGGCCTCCTAAGCCACTGGACCGGCCGGAAGTGATGTGATGTCACTTCCGTCCGGTCCGAGATCAGTACAGCAGCAGCGCCGATGGGGCCCCAGCTAGCTCCAATTCCGCTGGATCGGCAATGCTGGGGCCCGGCGCTGCTAGGGCCTGACCGCCTCCTCTCCTGTCACCGTCAGCCGATTCTCATGTAAGGGTCCCGAGCAGGCTGCCCGGGCCCCTTACATGAGTATCAGCCGTGCCCCCCCTGATGGCAGCCCTGGCAGTGTTTATTAGTAATGATTACAAGAGCATTCACAGGTGCTGTACAGGGGTTCACAAGAAATCAACAAAATAAAACTTAGCCGTATCCCGACACTAACTTCACAAACAAAAGATATAGCTCCTGACAGGCTGAACAGGCCTACCGCCTGTCAGCCTCCACATAAACTGTTTGCAAGTTTACCATCATACCTTGCAGCTCTCTCAGACAGGACTTGTCTGATCCCCAGGCAGAGAGCTCTGAGTACAGGTTGCAGGCGAGCTTAAATTGCCAGTGGAGAGAGGAGTAAACCCTGCACTGGAGCCCAGATCAGCAATTCCTAAATGTATAGGAGAGGAACCTGGTAGACCTATAAACTCCAAACAGGACTTTCCCAGGCTCCCTCTGGAATGCTCTGCTACAATATCGATATCGATAGATAGATAGATAGATAGATAGATAGATAGATAGATAGATAGAATATAAAACCTAGCGGAAAGTTAAAAAGAAGGAAGAAAATAAGAAATACACTAGAGATCAACAACGCCTTCATCAGTTAAACAACTGATTGCAGAATTTAGTGCACATGGAGGAGCTCACGGCCCAAACCAGAAATGAATACGCTTTGTTGCAATCTGGAGCGTGTGAATTTCCTTGATTAATTCTACTAATTTTACAACTTTTCTGGATGAACAATTTTTCTTTTCCTTTTTACGGAGTTATAATTGAACTATTATTTTGAGACAATGTACACTCAAGATGTCACAACCAGATGTTATTGTTAGTCTGTTATTTAAGATCTTTCATATATGTTGCCTGTCCTTTAGGATTATTTTCATAATCGATTAGTTAGCCGATTATTACGTTCGATTAATCGGGGAAAAAAGGCTCCAGTGATGGACTACTAGTTTGTATTGAGATTGTAGTCCATCACGGGAGCAAGCTTGGCGCGATGGAAATAAAAAAAAAGGGTGGTGTGCAATATAGTACATTATACAGCGGCGCAGTGCAGAATACTAGAAGCTATAGAGGAATGCAGCAATAGTACATTATACTATAATGTATTATTGCTGGAATCTGATGTACTCCTCTATAGATGGTGTTATTCTCCATTGCGCTATATAATTTATTGTTGCTGGGATTTGTAGTTCTCTATAGCTGGTGGTATTCTGCAGTGTGCTGTATTATGATTATACGGCGAAATGCAGAATACCAGCAGTTACAGAGGACTACAAATCCCAGCAATAGTACATTATACTATAATGTACTATTGCTGGGATTTGTAGTCCTCTGTAACTGCTGGTATTCTGCATTGCGTTGTATATAATGTATTATTGCTGGGATTTGTAGTCCTCTATAGCTGGTGGTATTCTCCATAGCGCTGTATAATGATTATACTGCGCAATGCAGATTACCACTGACCAGTTATAGAGGAACTACAAATCCCAGCAATAATACATTGTACAGCGCAATGGAGAATACCACCAGCTATAGAGGAACAACAAATCCCAGCAATATTACATTATACAGGCTGCTTAATATATTATTGCTTGGATTTGGTGTCCCTCTATAGCTGCTGGTGTTCTGCAGTGTGCCGCTGTATTATACAATGCAGAATACCATGCACAATAAAATACAATGCAGAATACCAATGTATAATACAGCGGCACACTGCAGAACATTAGCAGCTATAGAGGAACAACAAATCCCAGCAATAATATATTATACAGGCTGTTTAATGTATTATTGCTGGGATTCCAAATATTTTTTTTAATCAACATTACTGCAAATACACCAGGGAGGCATTCTTTCATTACTTGGTTCTGTGATGACTGTAGCTGTAAGGCAGGTCTGGATTCTGGTTGGGATATCCTACCACTGGAGTGCCTAAGAGATACAATAAGCTGGCATGCAACTTGGCATGCAATCAAAACAAATACCAGCTTTGGGTAAAGCTTGCCTTTATGCGAAAGGCAGATCAATAACGCCTCTCAGCAAAGTCAATATCTGCCAATATGTGGCAGACCTATCAGTTTCTTTCAGTTTGCGTGCAACATCTAATACAGTGTCATTATGTATTGTTGTAAAGCACGATCAGGCATAAATAACGGCCTTTCATTTCTCAATATATTCACATTAAAAAAGGAACGGCATTAGTCAATCATTTGGTAGAAGCATCTTGCTAGGATGTGTGTAATGAAAACCCCCTCTTATAAGGTATGTGAATTACAGACAAGAGATAGGGCTGTGTGGACAGACCACAAAAGAATTTTAACCCTCCAAGTGAACTTTACTAAATCCGGCGTGGCGTACGAGGCGTGCGTAGCGTAACTCGTGTACAGAGCCACGAACAGGCAGGCGTGAGCGGCGAGCGGAAATTTAAATTTTAGCCGAAGAATCGACGATGGAAAACGTTGAGAACGTTTTCCATCGTCGATTTTAATCGACGTCAACGAATAATTGTTGCAGCTCTACTGTCCTTGCATGTGAGATGTTACATTTCAAAATGTTTGCTATTAATCTGACTATAATCTAGTCATTTGCCACACTGCTATGATGGCTCATGTCTATTGTCTCTTTATTTATATTTTGCTTTTGTATTTTGTCTGTATTTAACCTTGATTTTTTTATAAAAAGATATTCTTTAAAAAAGAAAACATATAATAAAAGAAATTAAACTAAACTAAAAACCCCAAAAAATGGGGGGGGGGGGGCAGCAGTTAAATAGTCAGGTTGTTGCTGACAAACACAATAAATGTAGTCCTAAAAGGGCTATTGGGTGCACACTGAGTAGCCCACCACACTGTAATTCACCATAATGTAGCACTAGACAACATTTTATAAAGCACTGTATACCTCCCTATGTTGCACTGTAGATCAATCTATAGCACTTAATCTTTGAAAATGAAAGATAGAAGTGGATTAGTTAATATGGGCAGCTGCTCCAAATTCTGCCTGGTACAGTTCTGATAAATACCTCAGTCAGCTCTACCTGTCTGAGAAATAGATAATCCACGCTACTGGAAAGGAGACTAAAGTGGAAATGTATAATAAATTAAGACCTAAAGCGGCTCTAAACAGAGGATAGAAGAATACTATCAACAGTCGAGAAAAATATATATCAAAGCGCTAAAGGTATAACTAATATGAAACTTAAGCTCTACCTGTCGACTCCAAGTCCCTGCATATACTGACAAAAGGCTTCTGGGAACCCTGACTTTTATAAGGAGGGGGGCTAGCTCATAAGAAAACTCCATTATTGGTCCTTATTAGCCACTTAACCACAGTTGAAAGGGCAGGAAGTGCATTACTGGTAATTGGTTGCCATAGCAGTAAACAGACACATTAATTTGACATTTTTCCAAACTGCAAATTACTTGGCTTTGGGTTGCACATGTACAAACACTGGGCTCATCTCTACTATAATTTGCACTGGGAAAGGGGCGCAGTAAAGGAAAATCACTGTATATTTCTACTATTCAGAAAGCAGAGCTTCCATATCTAAAAAGCAAATTCTCCCCACTTGAATAAATATTATTAAAAATATTCTACTTATAATATCTCTTTTGCTAATCTTTTCTTGCATCATGTCTTCCCTTTTCACTGAAATAATAATGACAATCGTTAATCTGTCTCTGAGGGCTCAGTCACATTATGCCTGCGGTCCAGTCTGGTCCAAACAAAATAGTGCTTGCAGCATTTCGTTCGGACCAGACAGCATGCATAATGTGCCTTGCATTCCCGTGCGGCCGATCACATTGCGGCTGGAGGGAGTGGCTACGGTGCCATTCACTTGAATGGACTGCCACGCCCTCTCCTGCCCCACAACATAGTGAGCCGGCCACAATGCGATACAGTGCGTTCTGGCCAGAATCGAGCCAGAATGCACTGCATCTGGTGTGAATGAGGCCTGAATGCTCTAACCTGAAATTAAAGTATTTATTGCCCCTTTGAAAAAAGCTACCATATTGTAAACTCTTTTACATTTCTGTCTGAGCACGGTCAGAATTGCTACAACAGATGCTGTGAATGGTGTGCGTTTCTGTTAAAGCATGTAGTGGTGGCCACTTTTTGAGTGCGTAAAGGATTAACTGCAGAGTTAACTAGTGACGTCCACTTTGCTGGTCTTGCGAGCTGGAAAATATTTGCTCAGCTTGAGGATACGATTGTGATATTGTCACAACCAGAACAGGAATAGAGGAGAAAATCTTTCAATGGGGACTCTTGTTTTGGGTAAGATCTCCTCTCACTTTCTATTGTGTCTACAGGACAAGAAATTAAAAGAAATCTCACCAATGGGACACAGAGACAAAAATACCTGACCTATTTCATCCAAAGTTATTGGCTTCATATATACTTATATGTATAATTTAAGATAATCATGTTCACATATACATGGAGCAAACTTGTAAAGAAAAGAGTGTAATACTATAAATGGTTGTGAGAGCCCTGGGCTAAGTTATAAAGAATAGAGGAAAGAGTACAAAGCCATTGGTTATTACAACCTGTTCAGTATGTTATTGAATCAGTGTTGACTACAGATCATATATTCTATTTTATCGCAGACTTTTCTAGCTGCCCTCTTAGAACTACACGGGAAATAAAGTTCAGGTAAATACAGCATAACCAATCAAAGTGGAACTCAGAATATATACAAGCTGTACAAGATGTAAAGTCTCCAGTGACCTGCCTCATAAATGTAGCAAGCAATGTATTGTTATTTAGGTACAATGACAATGTCAGTTCCATCTGGTGTGAGAGTTCTGTTACATTTCTTGTGTATTTATATGTAGATATTTTGTCACCTCTTGCTGCTATCGCTGATCCTATTTTCTCATGTTTCAGCCTTTCATCACAATTTCTCACTGCACTGAACATTTTTTATTGAGCATCTGACATTTATTAAAAGTCACCTCTTCAGTAAGGGACATAAACAAGCACAGGTCTGAATGCATGCTCAATCAAAGCTGGCTTAGAAAGCAGAAACAAGCTTAACAACAGGATAAAAGCTACCATTTCATAACAAGATGATATTGTTTTTCCTCCCGCATGCATACAGTTTTTCACATAATATTTGTAGAGAGCCAGACATTCCTTCCCTGGGGAGATTACTTTGTAATATATGGTGGATAAGGGGGATGCGGTTAGGTCACGGGTGAGTATGTGAGAGGTCTTAATGTTTTAATATAGAAAAAAGGGCTTGTTAAATGGACACTGCAAGTGTACTCAGGCAAAGGAATAGTGCTGTGAAATCCTGAACAAACAATTGGTAAAACAAGAATTGCATTTAAGTTGGCTTTAAAATAAAAGAATGGCACATTTGTAAACCCGTTTGTAAACCATAGAAATGTTCATCGAGGGATAGGTTGGTCTTTTTTCAAGATATGACTTGCACTTGCAGAAGACCTTTGCGTCATCTATTGTTTAGGCACACATGCCAGATTGCCATGCAGTTTCTTTGTTGCCATGTGTGTTACTGTTTTATTCTGGACATCCAAGTTCCTGCCTGAAGATCATCTTTAATATGTATTCGTGAGGCAATAGACGCTTGAATACAGCAGCACTGCAAACAGCAATTGGCATGAAGAACCAGACAACCAGTTTCATGCAGCTACCTGCTCTGGAACATAATGTAAAGATTTATAATTAAATACCTGGTTGTGTGATCTAAACTAATTATATTAATTGCCGCCATGCAATATTACTTGCAACAAGTTGGACCATTTATGAAAACAAAAGCAAAACCTTGTGTATTCCCGCATCCAGCAGTTTCAGATTCCACAAAAGATACTCACAGTATAGATCCATACACTGCGCTTCTCTTCTGTGAAACTGAAACTGCTGGATAAAGGTGTGTTATGGTGCTTAAAAGGCCATCATAGCTGGGTGCTTTAAAGAGAACCAGTCAAGAATGGACATTTGTTAGAATGAGTGGATGGGTTTTAATGCAGCACAGTCCAAGTACAGCCAAAACTTTGTGTTGGATCGTACAGGGAAGGGTTAATGCCTTTGACAGGTTTTACTTTTTATTGCCATCTCTTTCTCCACTGGACAGAGTTGGCAATAAACACATCACTTCTTCTTACTTCCTGCCAAGACAGGAAGTGATGGGTAATCTCTTTAGTATGGACACAAACAAAATATTTTTTTAGTAAAGTGGGAAAGCACTAAAATTATTTTATTGCTGTTCATACCCCCAGGGAATGGAAGTGAGAAGAAATACCCCTAATGTAATTACAGACAAATAAAAAAAACCTGAAATAATTTTTCTCTCTTCTTACTTCATCCAAAATAACAAAAATGGCTGAAGTTGGGCTGAGTTTATCCATTTTTTTTAGTGATTATATATAACTATTCTTCTTCTTCTTGTTTTCGTGAGTACATATAAGTCTCAAGATTTAGTAGCAGTGTTTTTTGTCAATGTCCTTGGGATGTCAACTGTTCATTGCTAAACAGAAAAGCAGAAAATGTATTTCAATTTTCACTCTTTCTGGGTGGTTATGTTTATATTTGATGACTGACTTTATGTTTTAGAATGGAACAGATATCAGTATTAGGATTAACTTTAGAATACAATTTGGTAATCATAATTTTTTTTACTACTAACTCCCCATTATTTTCTTTTCCTGTTAGGATGACTACATCAAGAGTTGGGAGGACAACCAGGCAGGTGATGAAGGTATGAAACCACACCCAGCTTTTCCTTACTATAAACAAGTATATGGAAATCACTGTGATGTTCCAGTAACAATGTAAGGCAGCCAGATTGTTGTTCATTCCAAAAACACACAATTACCTTGAATTTAACCTAAAACTGAACTACTGGCAAGCAGTTAATTACACAGTTAAAAACAAATATGAGATTTGTAATTTTATTCAACTATTGCTTTGGTCCTGGATAGTAGTCTGTAGTCTACACTGTAGTTAAGTAATAACCAGGGATGGGTGAATCTGTACAGGTCATTCATACCATGTTTGAAATTCACAAAACCAAAACAAAGCACCAAATCTAAATGACGTCTATAGGGCTGATCCTGTAGATTATGCCCATTGTAAGGGTTAATAGGCAAACCACGGTCTAAAGAAAGCATAGGAAGCTGGGCACTGCCATGGGGAGTCTGTGACCATGCCAAAAAAATATTACATTGGAGACAGGGTCCTGTTCATGCAGCTTTAAGGGCAACATGGGAAATACACAAGTCTTTCAAATAACAGGTTTGAAGGATGCCTTAAAGCCGAACATTTTATTTCAGAAACAGCATGGTTTTAAAGGACATTCTCGGTCACAGTGTACTTCAGCAATATAGCGTACTTTGGCTGAGGAATTACAGACAGCAGCACCACCCCCAATCTACTTTCAGTTGATTGATATCAGTTCAGTAAAAGAAAAGCACTTTTTCAAGTGACTTTATTGGCAGAAGTAATAGCCCCAAAATACTATCATTTTCTGGTCAGAAAAAAAGCTGGCATTTCTGAAACACCCTATTCCTCCTCCTCTACTAATCCCACCAGAATCCTTAGAACCCTTCAAAGTGGGCACAACTGGATCCAGCAGAATTGTTTGAGAACTCTGCAAAAGCAGCCAGAAGCAGAGGTTTCAGGGAGATTCTATCTATCTATCTATCTATCTATCTATCTATCTATCTATCTATCTATCTATCTATCTTAATCTCCCAATATCTATATCCCACCAGCCCCCTTCACAATTTGTACATTTGGAGAAGACACGATTGTTTGGGTTTTGCCTTGTTGCATTTGTAGCCATGTATATTTTTCCTTTTTGTTTTCAGAAGGAGGACTGGCACTGACAAAATGATTAAAAGAGCAGAGCAAGAGAGGATAGGGTTTGCCATTGCACTTGAGGAGGCCACTCTTCAGACAGAGGACAGCAAAAGCAGCATCCTTTGAAGGGCCAGCAGCTTGTTCCCATTGAGCATTATGGAGATGATGTGTCTTCACTTGGGTAACAAGGAGGGGACAGCAGAAAATCCCTAAAGGAGGGGCAGAAGTTGGAGAGCAATGACGCACTGGAAGTGGTAGTGGGGGGACAGCGAGCATCAGCTTCCATCTGGAGCTGCAAAAAAAAGCTAAACTATGACTACCCCCAAGTCTGGCAGTCTGAGCCCAACTTTGTTTGAGCTCATTGTGCTGCAATCCCTCCTCAATAATCTCCTTCTGTTAGTGGCATGAGCAGTGGCTCTGGGGAGCTGTTTTTTTTCACCTCACCAGTGTCCCATTATCAGCTTCTATCTTTCATTTTCAAATTTTAAGTGAACAAACTGAAAGAATCTGATTGGTTGCCATGGGCAACTGCTCCAGATTTTGTATTTCTACCCACCATCCCTTTTTGTTTATGTATTTTCAAGTTTGTTAAAAATGATTTACAGGTTTACTTTTTCATAATTTTCTAATTTCTTTTTTTCCTTGTAAGGCTGTCCCTGCCCAAGTAGAACAAACGGGGATGGCAATGCAAACTAGAAAAAATTGGTAGCTGGGAAGGATGCGGCAAAGCGGCAAAGGGGACATAATTAGATTTTCTAGGGGCCAGAGAGACTCATTTTAATCTCCCTTTATTCCTTGTTGGCCCTTTCTTGTGAGTCCCTTTTCCAGGGACAAGAAAGGTAGAACAGGCAGAAACAACATTTATGTATTGTCTTGATGCTGGCCAATTCTTACCAAACCATGCATAGGGGCTTTAGCTTAAACAGAGGAAGGGTGTGCTCTGCTGCTGCTAATGAGAAATTATACATTATAAAAGATACATTTTCTAATATATAGCTTTGTCACATTAGGCAATGTAATCAATTGTTAATTGTAATTTAATGTAAGTAAGTGTTAAGCAATACATGTTAGGCAGACAAACCTTTCAGCATAGGTCCACCTTAAGGGCCGGCTCACGCCCAATGTGTTGGGGCTGTGCTGGCCATTTTCGCTAGCATAGATGCAACACAAGGCATACAACACAAGCAATTTGCCTTGTACCCGGGTGGGAGTTCATACCACTGCATTGCGATTGGGTGCGCTCAGAAAAAATACGCCATTTAGTACTTTTTTTTCAGCACAGTGAGGTATGATACAACTGCATTGTGTTTCACACCGGCATCACATTGCCCATTCACACCAGCAGCCATGTGGTGTAGCACAGTTGCTGGTGTGAATGAGCTCTTAAAAAAACTGTTCCTTAAAGATATCTGTAAAAAATAGGTCAAGGCAACTGGACTTGCTGTATTTGTTTTCTTGAAGATGTTTCACTGGTCATCCAAACAGCTTTCTCAATTCAGAATGACTTGTACAAAAATTATCTGGGAATAAATATGGTGAATGTTCCTCCAATCCACATAATATGTTAGTCAAAACCATGTGTTGATTGCATTTGCATAATTGGAGTCTAGGAGGTGTCCCTTAAAGAGGAGCATTGCAACTGCTTTGCTAACTTATCATTCTGCAAATACTGGTTGCCTGGCTGTCATGCTGACGCTTTTACTTCAATATTTTTAGTGATTGATCTAGAACATGTAAAAATAGATTTAATTACTATTTGAATGCCTGGAGTTTAGCTTTCATTTCACTTTTTTTCTTATCATGTTTGATTCTCAAATCTAAGTGCACACTATGTAGTGGAAAGTAGTCATCATTTATGTAGCTTTGGCAATTTTGGCTGTGAGTCATTGCCTGAATCAGTTTCCATCAGAGCTAATAAAATGTTCAATTATTGTACGTGTTCTTGTGGTGCATTCTGGGAGCTGATAACACTTCAGTTTAAAGCTGAATGAGTAATGGCTGTGGAGGATAACTTTGGAAATTCAGGTGACAAATCTTATTAACTATTTAGCTTAAATTTGCACACACTAATGGGCTGCAATCTGTCCAGTAGCTTGTGTGCAATTGCTTATTGAGTGCAGATGTGACCTTGGGTATAGCTAAACTTACATGTTGTATATGCAATGAGCCCCTTGTACCAATAATTGGTATTAAAACCAAATTTGGAAGAGGCATTAAACTGTATAAAATAAACTATTGCTAAATGTGTCCACTTTTAAATGTAAATTTTTGCTTTCAGTTGATTTGCTTGTGGAAACAATGCCATAGCCTCCCATAATTTATAGGTTCCTCTGTCCTATGTTCTCCTAGCCACATGTTTTACGATTGGTTGTCTAAGCTGCCTGACCACACAAAGCAAGGAAGGAAGTACTCTTGGTATTTGTTCCATGGAGATGCCTGTCAAGGGACAACTTCCATTTGTTGCACTGTCAACCTACATTAAAAAAAAAAAATCTACAGATCAGTAAGGAAACATTTTCTCCCTGGTGATACAAAAAGTATGGAGTTTTCCTGGCAGGCATAACAGCATGGCATGCTCAACGTAGATTGCTTTGTGGTTGACAACGTCAGGTATCTGTCAAGTAAAATATAAAGTCTTTTATGCTTCCCTAATTAATGTTGATTATGTCTGCCCGGCATCATTTTTATTAGCATACTGTAAATAGCATCCTCATAAATGTAATCTCTAAATAGCAGAGCAGGACAGAGAAGGGACAGGGATGCAGGTCTAGCCATTTGGGTATGAACACAAACGTCAGGCATCAGTCATTATCTAAAGGACTAATTAGTATTTCACAGCACAGGATGTGTGCCTGGTGAAGAACTGCTAATACAGAAAGGCAGCTCTGCTTTGTTTAAATTGTGTTCAATTGCCGAGTCTTTGCTAAACAAACAGCTCTGGGAGGCCACTCCAAACTCATATTATTTTGGAATGAGCCTTTTCAGAAGATGATTAAAGACAACAAGATCTAATAAACCATGAAAAAGTATTGTGCACTTGTTCCTTTGACTAAAGAGCTCATCCACTGAGATAAGGTTTTGAAAGGTTATAAGCTATACACATAGTAACCCATAAAGGGTCCTTGTACCACAAGCACCTGCTTAGCCCTGATGCCCATCCTCCTTAATCCCAGCATCATTATTCATATGTACAGTAACAGGATTTTTTGTAGATTACTCTAAAGGTCAATAAACTTGTTTCAATTCGTAGTGAAAGTCTTTCAGCAATCTCTGTGGACAACAGTACATATCCCCCTATGTTATGGAGAAGAGGAGAGGTGGAGGTGTTCAGTATTCTTAACACACTACTTGTCCTAGGGTGATAACACTCTATACATAAAGTAAAATGAGTGAGTTTTTGTCACCCTTGGAGAGGGAGTGTGTTACTGGCAGGATAACCAGGTAAATATGAAGGAAAAAAGAAAAATAATGCAGCAACCAGATCTATAAACTGGTAAGCTTTAATATATCACATTTTTGTAGAGTTTAGATAGACTATTGTGATTAAAAGTAGAAGTCAATCATTAAAGAAATGGAACAAATGGCTCCCTGTGGTGCAATCTAGTATTACGAAACATACATAAATCTTGCATAATGCTCATATTATGTCTGATTGATCACTACTACATGTTACCAAATGTTCAGGTTCCACCGTAGGCAGATACCACCATAGGCAGATATCTGTACATCACACCAAAAAGTGGGACAGAGAGATTTGTTTCAAAATGAGGGAAAGTCCCTCCAAATGAGGGCCAGTTAAGCGGTATGGTAGGAGGGCAGGGGGCATGCATAGCCCTCTGTAACGTTTAACTTTCCGGAAAGTTCCTGGGGACTCTCACAGTGGATTGGGGGCGTAGGGGAATGTGGGTAAGAAAGGAATAGGATTTTTATTCACTCAGTAGTCTCATAGCATTTTCTCTGTTTACAAATTTTGCACAACTTTAAACAATGATTTGATGCTGTAGCTGAGCTCCTAAACTAACAGGCCAGAAGCCAAAAAAGTAATCTCACCATGGTGAATACATAATTTAATCCAGGGTTGGTCTTATATTCTGGTACAAGACAACTTGATTGGCTAAAAGTGAGATTATTGTCATCCCGAAAGAGGAATAAGTGAGCATTTTTTCCCTAGAATGTATTTATTTTATTAGGTATAATATATCTTGATAACACTGACACACATTTTGCCATTTTCATATCTGTTTTACATCTTCGTATGTTGCCATTTTACTGTTTGCAGAGCTTTAAAATAATTGCAAATAATACACATTGCACATAATCACATATAGAAAAAAGCAGATTCAACAATGGTTTTACAGCATGTATAAAATAATATGAACGTGTACTACGGTGTATATATGGTCCACAGATGAAGCAGACCATTTAAAGTCTAAAGCTCAATGAACTCAAGGGAAATAACAAATCTACACATAAATTGTATTTTGTAGCAGTTTGTAGATTTCTGCCAATACATTAACCATCATGGGGGAATAGAATCATGTAGCCTGTTCCGAAATCAATTAAATATGCATATTCATTAATAAAACCTGTAAAATCTGCTGCAGAAGGAATTAATGTTCATTAATTCCAATTACAATGTACATGTAATATGAGAGGTAATTTTACATTTCAGAACAGGCTATTGGATTTACTTTTAGAATAATTCGGAGTTAAAAATGGAGTTACCGGTAAATGAACTTTAGGTGATACCCTTTATTGGATAACCTAAGGTATTAAAAATGCAATATTTGGGAATTTCTTAGATCCCTTCGTCATGCATGGTTCATTTCAGTATTAGTATTACAGTAGTAGAGTATTGTACAAGGTAAAGTACTACTTTTAGAAATAATCCACTGTTCCACATTAGTATATATAAAGCCATTGTGAAGTATGTGGTTATTGCTTTTATATTATTAAACCAGTGTTTTCTATATCCCAGCCCTGGATACCACGAAGGACCCTTGCCAAAAAGTGAAATGCAGTCGGCATAAGGTTTGCATAGCTCATGGCTACCAAAAAGCTATGTGTATAAGTCGCAAGAAGTTGGAACACAGGTGAGTAGTAAACATATTCATATATGTTAATAAAACTTACTAAATATTATAAACTTTGGTCTACTTTATTAAGTTTAAAGTTGAACTCCAACCAGAAAGCACATAGTAATATTAGAAAGTCGCTTGTTTACCTGTATCAGAAAAAGATCTTGATTTCTTGTTAACATGCATTTATGTTATCATTCCTACCCTTGTCCCTAAAGCTCCACAATTAGGGACATTTCCGCTTTGTGCGACTGGGGGCCACTATTTTTTCTCTGTGGTGAAATAGCTCCTGGTCATGTTTCTCCCTCTGTGTAGTACAGAGAGAGAGAGCAGTGATGTGCTTACTGCCACCGTTGCAACCTGCCCAGAGCTATTGATTGGCAGCTTTACAATATGTCTTCACTGCACCTCTGTTCACCAACCGCCATCCACCTGCCAAACAGCTTTCCCAGATCCTGCCCCCTGGCACCGTACACTTTATAGAGTGAGATGATGACATCACAACAAAGCAAAAAATAAATAAATACAAAGTAAGGCATTTAATGGAAACATTTACAAGGTTTTTTTGTGTTTTTAAGTTAATAAAATGGACCTTGGAAAATGCATTTCTAACAGCATTACCTACCTTGCCCACTCAAGGAGCAAAGTAAGTGACATGTGTGAAAACAATTCCTGCATAATGAGCCGCCAACAGCCATCCATGTTGTTATTTGCAACCTGGTATTGAGACAATACCAAAGTGATATGACAGTCCAGACAATTGGGTCAGCTTTTCACTTGAGGTTATCTGACTCCAGATCTGACCACACAGACCTTCTGAGACCTCAAAAGCTGCGAGAATGGATGCCCTACAGAAATGCATGCATTTTTGTGTGTTGTAATATTTTGCCGACATGTAATCATGTGATATGTGTTAAGAACATACACACTCAGGGCAGGCACTCACACACTCACACCATATGTATATACCAAAAACAAAGACATGACTCACATAATCAGAGAACAGACATACAATACAGTCAGAGCACGCAGGGAACACACTGTTACAGCGGACCAATTTTTCTACAATGCCACTTACTATTGTTGTGGTATTGTTGTTACAAAACCACGGTGGCTGTGCCTTCCTGCATGCAATGCTTTTAAGTGCACATGTAGATTTTCTTGTTGTATGTCAGCAAGGTGGCGACTAATTACAATATATAGGAAATGAGGACAACCCTCTGACAAGCCTGCAGCATTAACCCATTCTATTAATAGGTCATAATAAAAGCCTTTTACAGCAAGGTTACATTTAGTCCTCATAAATATGAAGGCTGTTAGTAGAGGTCAAACAATCCATAAACAACATGTCATGCACAGATAATCACAGGCAAATCTAGAGGGAGACAATGTAAAACTGAGGTTGCCATATTTATACAGCCATCTTTGATGAGCCAGGTGCTAACATGACTATAATACTGGAGCTTTTTTGTTGTATTCCAGATAGACTTATACTAATTTATGCTAACTTATCATCTGTGCTTGAGAAAACATGCTCCGTGTTTGTGACATCCATTTTTTGCATCATAGCACACACCGCATATGCCACATATTAATGACACTTACATTTAAGTAGAACCATGCTCCCCCATTAAACATATTTCCTGCAGCACTTAATTATAAGTGCATCTGCTTTCACAGTTTTCTATCAGTCATGTGCAAAATCCCACAAATACCCATTGAGCTATCCAGTGAAGTCCACCTTGCAGTTCACCAATGCAGCTTCCTGTGATGGTGTGGCAACAATTGTGCACTGCTCCTGAATTTTGAGCAGAGTTGCTGTACCGGCATTTACTACAACAGGATGAGAAGATGTTTCATGGTGTGTAGCTATCAGCTGCTGATTCACAATCATGTAGGTTGTCGTAGGTTGTCAGTACCTGGCCACACCTAGCCCTGCCCGTTGTTTTCTGGATTGACAGCACTGCCTCTGTTGCTGCAACACTCCCACTGTGAGCAGCAGTGTTTGGGTGGGGAGTGTGTAAGACACAAATTAAGAAGAATTTTTCTTAGTCAAAGGAAGTTGTTTATTTACTTCATGAGGCTTGGGCATCACAAAGCAACTAAATTCTACGCTGTCATACTGGAGAATTTAGTTGTACTTTAAATAAAGCACACTATTCAAAATTATCCATTCAAGTAACAGGCACACTTTGCTAGTAAATCGTTAAACGAATGACTTTAGTCATCTAAATGCCATTCTGGATTAATAGTAAATATTTTTTTTCTTTTCCTTGTATTTTTCAATTTCTTGTATTTGTCTTTGCAGAATTAAGCAGCCCAGCTTGAAACTCCATGGGAACAAAGACAACCTCTGTAAACCCTGTCATGTGACTCAGCCTGCATCAGTGTGCGGTACTGATGGTCATACGTACACCTCTGTGGTGAGGAGTAATTGCTGTTATAATGGCTAAGACTGATTCAGTGAAAGACTAAAAATAAGTGGAACTCCCCATAAGGTGTTACCTTAGCAGATCACAGTTGTCCAGGACTTTTACTGCTTGCATTGTACAGAGCTGCTGTCAGATTTAAAGAAACCTGTATGGGAAATTACCATTGCGTACTTGTTTTTGAAGGTGATTGTTCTGTGGCTGTCATCCATATCCTTCCTTCACTACTTGGTGTGTTACTGACCTGGAACAAACATGTGCATATCAGGTGTTTGGACTTGCTATGCATCACTAAGGGCAATGCATCACTAAGTAATGAATCAATCATAAAGAAACCAGCCCTGGAGAATGATAAAATATTATTCTTATAAGCCACTCTCCCCCTCTTTTCACTCTTAGTAACCACTCTGCAAACTAGCAAAGTATATCTAACAGAACATCCAATGATGTGAGCATGACTTCAATTGAAGCCCTGGAGCATGCCCTTTCAAAAAAAGTCAGTAGTGACAACTTCCATATGTCTATCCTGACTGGTTGCCTTTAAATGAAACCTGTCATGAGAGAAATGTGTAGGCTGCTATTGCTGAATTCCTCACAACAATGCTAGTTGCCAGGCTGTTATGCAGGTTCTGTGGTTTGAGTACTGAGATACTGACCAGTAACAAGCATGAAGCAAGTATACTCAAAGTGAAGCCAGAATTTTTCTCCCGGGCCAAAGACTCAGATAATATTGATATCTTAGGGTCAACACACCCAGCATGTTCAGAATAAGGTCAGGAATGACAGCCAAAATATTTCTCCCATCATAGAATTACATATTGGCTTTATACACATTGTAAAATGTATGGTATATCAGCAAACATACTGTACCTATGCAGGTCAGCAACACAAATCAAAAAGCACTCTAGGCATTAGACACAGCTGTAGTCCTTCTAGAAGTGGGCACTTAATTCAGAAGAAATACTTTGTACACCTGAGCAGCACATATCTGCTTTGGCATAAAATATCAGTAGTTGGCAGGTGGACCTAGCTTTTATTTTAGGTATGCACCTATGTGCAGCAGAAGAGCCATAAACATAATGATGTTCTAGTTAGTGCAGTGCAAACTGCAGCTCACTATGCTAGCTTCTACCTAGTAAGATGTATCTGTGCAAGCCTAGTAGACCTGTAAAAAGAGGGCTCATATAGTTCAGAATAGTGGAAGTGAGAGAGGGGTGAGCTTTGACTTCCCCCTGTGTTCTAATGTAGTACACAAGCATTTTTACTATTTTACCAGATAAACCATTTACCGGTCGCCATTATACAACACTTTCACAATGAACCCACTTCTAAAGTCATGTTGGCATTTTCACAATCCTTCCTCTACCTCTTCTCTTAGCAGTGTATTTAAGAACAGCTGAAAATGCTGACAACAGATAGAAAATTCTGTAGCTCTGAGCATTTGGGGATGGCATAAATTGCTAGTTCTGAAACAGCCAAGGGTGTCAGGCATTAGCTTATGTGAGAGTTACTGCAATGACATACGCGTAGCTGTATGTCAGGATTCGGCATAGCAACACTCAGATCTTCCTTCTCTCATTTATTAGTGTAAACTGGAGCAGCAGGCATGCCTGAGCAGCAAACAGCTGACTGTAAAGTGCCAAGGTGCTTGTCCATGTCCAACAGAGAACTCTCCAACCAAGACTATCACCACCACTACAGACAACAACAAACAGGGTAAGCTTTTATTGCTGTGTACCAAACTGTCTAATGTAATTAACAACCATGCATGTCACTGGCTAGCATTGCAGAAGATGAAAATGCTTGCAAAACAACCACAATCATGAAAGGAAACATAAATGGTGTTTGGTTAGTTTAAATTCCTTTTTTTCAATTTCTGCATTTTTAAAGTGATGCATTTTATTAATATTAATTCTTTGTTTTACAAATAAACATTTAATACACAGCCTTCTATGACACAGGATTCAGAGAGTGCTGTGGATTTTCTAAAAACAGAGCACAGTAGGAGCTGTTTGCTTTTAGACTCTCTCTTTCTGAAACAAAAAAACAGATGGAGCCCTCTGTACACAACAGGAGGGAGGGGGAGGAGACACTTCTATGGCTCATTTAGTTGTGTATGTATAATTTCTGCATGAGCTACTAAATTCTGTAAGCAGACTTTTTTAACAAAGAAGAGAAAGATTGCATGGAAAACATGTGAAGGGAGCCTAAACCTCCGCCTGCTGGTTGAAAATGAAAGTACAAAGTTGTCATGTAATATTTCACAGTTACTAGAAAATAACAATTGTTATGGAAAATACCACATAAAGTGTGTAAAATTGCGCACTTTACAATCTGTTTAAATGCTCACCTCTTTTTCATGCAACCTTGTGTATTTTTTTTTTAACAAGTGTATCCAACCTTATGTGGTCCCAATTACAGTGAGATTTCTATGTTATTCAATGTGAATATAGCACGTTAAACAATCCAGTTCTAATGCAGCTGTCCATATTTATATAATGAAATAAATTACAGCTTTTAAAAAGTTACATTGCAAAAAGAAGTTGAGTTCTTTGTAAAATAAAGCAGACGTTTCCATGTTTTTTTTAATTGTGTTCTGTTATATATACATCCCTGGCTATGCTGCATAATTAAAGTAAGAACATTTTAGAGGAGAAGGTCATATCCCAAGGGTCTACAAACAATCATAAACAAGTACAATGTGGAGTCATGCAGCACAGTACTATTTCCTCTGATGACTAATTACTTAATCTAAATAACACAGTGCAGGAAACCATAGAAACCAATAGGATTTAACAAAGTTTGACCACACTAAACTGCAGAAAGTATGTGTTGATTGCCATGAGTGATTAGACAGTATGTTCTTCACTTCAATAGGTTTGGTATGGAGGGAGGGAGGTTTGAACCCTTACACATTTGAGTTGATTTACTAAAGCAGCTGATAATCTTCACTCAATAAATTATGTGAATATTAACTTCAGTTTCCAAACTAGGAAAAGCTAATTCATGTTTACTTGTTTCATCTGCACATAATTGGGAATTAAAAAAAAGAATGATTTACATTTCACATGACTGGATAATTGAAGTGAATATTTACACAGTTATTAAGTGAAGATTTTTAACTCCTTTAGTAAATTAACATAACTTTATACAAATGCATTAATTCTAAATAGAATGAGTGAACTTTAGAACTTTATACCACAGTTCTGTCAAATCTGGAGCAGAAAAAAATCTGACACTACCTAGTAATATAGGAGCTTTGCCTGATCAGAATGGCCTGGCTGCAGATATGTACGCTGAACCTCTTTATACCTGTCAGAGCCAAAGCCAGCTCCTTTTGCGGCCGAGGCAAGAACAGAAAATTGTGCCCCCCAACAGACGTTTGCGGTATGTGACGTCATGCGCCCCGCCACCAGGATGCGCATGCACAGAATGCACTGGTGGCCAAATCCAAAATAGCATAAACATTTGTTTTGTTGGACGAAACTAATGAAAACATTTTTAGTTTCCGTTCATTTAGTCCGAAACAAATGTTTAGTCTTTGCACATGTCTAGCAATATGTGTGCATGATTGTGTGTGGGGCGCGTTTTGTTATTTATTTATTTTTATACTGTTGGGGGCCTTTGGTGAAATATCGGGGCTCTTATTCAGTACTCAGTTCTATGATTTCCTTTTAATCCTCCATTAAGTAAAATGTAAGCATTCTGTTTATTATGTTAATACATTTTGTAGTTGCAAGGAATTCAAGCACTTATATGTGAACAGGCATAATTTAAAAGGATTCTGGTTATTGAGCATTTTGGAGCTTTGAGCTTCAAGCTATGAAATACTCAGGTGTGAATCAGGGCTAAGTGCTTGGATCCCAAATTCTCAGAGAGACAATGCAGAAACAGAATCTGCACTGACTGTCTAGTGACAGCTGCATTTGGGACACAATGATAGTAGAATGTAAGCAAAGTGAATGGATGTCATAGAAGAATAGCTCTAAGTGATCACTTGGTTCACTTCCAAAAATTTATATTGTTCTTATTTTTAGGAGAGACATGTACTGGTCAGGACCTGGCAGACCTTGGAGACCGTTTACGGGATTGGTTTCAGCTGCTTCACGAGAACTCCAAGCAGAACAGTACAGCAGCTGCAGGAGTAAAACAAGTGAATGGTAATGTACTCATTCTGAACTGTTTGTTAAATTCTAATTGCTCTAGAACACTTAATATTAAGTAATTTTCAAGATGGTCTGTGACTATATGTATGTCAGCTGCTTTCCCATCAGATGAGCTCCTTGTCAAACTTCTATGTATAAACTCAAATAAAAATAAAGGCCAATTTCATACCTTCTTAGTTATTGGTATATGAACATATTGAGATGTTTTTGACAAGTTCAGGGAATAATTCTGTTTAAATTGTTTAATAAAAGTTTAATAATATTACATCATTAAAATGTAATAAAAGAAGCTGAACTTTAAGCAATTGAATGCAGCTTTGCATTCAAATCAAAAAAGAATTAAGAGGGTTATTTACAAAAGGGTGAAGAGTTAGGAGAAGTGAACAATCTAGGACAAAATACTGGAAAGTGAGCTGAATTGGAGAATTGTTTACATCTCGCTGTAAATGTATTTTTGCACACAATATCTGAATGTGTCATATCAGCCTATGTTATCCATTGCATGGTAGCACTACTACTGGTTGAGGAAGAGACAGGGTTGACAGGAAACACATACAGGAGAAGAGAGCAGATTTTATGATGTATCGCTGTGCTGCTACTTCCTCATTGCTCAATCAGCAGGCTGCAGGTACCGAAGTGACACCACCTTGTTCTTTATCTCGAAAAGAAAAAGTGGTGTCACTCTTGAAGCAGATGTGTATGTCTCAAAAACGTGGCTGGACACAATTACAAATCCTTTAGCAGATAACACAGTTTACAAATGTGTATTTTGCGGTTTCCCCAGAATTCAGCTGCAAATGATAAATTGTATGTAAAGCAATTACTAAGTACAATTACTTAAAGTAAATTTAAAATAAAAGTTGTAAGAACTCCATTTATATACAAATCACAGAATACTTGAAGATGAATTTGTTCATCAATACAGTTTTTTCAGTATATCAGAACAAGCAGTGAGTGTATGTATCTTCAGTTCACAGCAAATTGGGTAAATCTTGATTCTTCGGAATTTCTGAAATCGGTAGAATAGTGTACACTCTACCTCAAGTATGAGCATTCAAGGTATTTTTCATGTTCTATAGATTGTGCATATATGCAAATGCCATTATGTACTGAGAAATGGCACAAGTACTGAAATACACACGTAATACTACAATGTTACTTTGATACCAGTGAATGCTTCATACATCCACCATATAACAGCAAAGTTATTTTAACTCAGTGGTATAAAGTTCTATTTGAGTCACCAAGTGCATGGAAATTACACTCACAAATGCCTTCCATGTAATACCAGCCAAGTGATTATCCCAGTTCCTTGGAAGAATATGATATATAGTCTTTATGTCTTCATAAAGACAATAATACAGTGTTCCAGTCTCCATTAACGAACATGGAGCAGACACGTGTAACACGAATCCAAAGATTCAGATGAAGCATCTGGTCATGAATCTAGGAGCAGTTTGAAAGAAACATGGGCCAATAATTTATTGGAGTACTTCACATTCCAAAAGAGCTTGATCAGTACTTTGGAGAAATGATTCATTGCTTAATTAGCACCTCGTTAGTAAAGCAAAACATTTTAGAAGTTAATTATCGGAATCTCTTGGCATGACATACGGACAATAGTACCACTGAGTGATGTTGATAAACAGTATGACATGGGGCTGACCAGAAATTAAGCACACGTCTGCTCTATCAAAATGTGGCATTTCACAGATGTTGTGAGACTCGGCAAGTGTCAGCAGCACTGCTAAGCCCAAGAAATATGATAATCTTGTGCAAATTTGGGCTGTTCAGTAAATAAACAGGACAATGAGTACTCTGTTGTTTTATTTTATGTAATCTGTCTACTTATTTGACCCCTCTTACCTTAAGCACAAGGTAATGTACTGGAAATAAAATAGCCCTCTTTTGTATCAGATCTTAGTATAAGTGGATTTGCCTGGCGTGATTAATCAGAATGAATGCTCATTACAGCACGAGTAGCTAAACCTAGAATAAATTTTGATTCCCTGCAAGTGTATCGGATTGTACACAGTACACGTTGGAAATCTGTTTTATTTATAATTAAACTGTTTATTACGTTTTCAGACTATTTTTGGTCTGATCCCTGTTTGTCAAAGAGTCTATTGTAGGGCTCTCTCATTTCCAAACCATTCTCCCAGACTATAGATTATATAAGGGATTAAACATATACAAGGTTCATAGTTTAGTTTAAAGAGAACATGTCAAATATGCAGGCTGCTCTTGCTGACCTCACCTGCTGAGACCTTGGTTGCCTGACAGTCTAGCTGATACTTTGAGTCGCTGACATAGAACAAGTGGACAAATAAGGAATTAGGATTTTTCTGATTTGCTTTATGCAATTTCTGATTCAGAGGTATAGAAGCTAGACACAGCCAGGCACCTAGCATTTACAGAAGGAAGTCAGGAATGGTATTCCCATATTTCTCTCATGGCAGGTGTATGCTAAAAATATAATATGTGTAACTACAACTGAAAAAAACACAACTGGTATTATCTTTACTTCAAAACTGTTTCTGCCACCACTAGCTCAATGAATTAACATATAAATGCACCTGTCACCAAAATAAGGATCCATTTAAGAGGTTTGAGTTCTGACTTACTCATAAACATATGTATTAGGCAGGCTGATGTAAAATGTTCCCTGTCTAGAGTGGATGGTACAGTGCAGCTGGTGGAAAATGAATAGCCAAGAATCACTTCCAAGTTGATAACAAAGAAGATGGCATCAGAGAAGAAGAAAATAAGAGCTTTAACCTTTACCAAACCCAGAGTGACTAAAATAAAACTTATAAATGCATTTCCAAGTCGGGACAAAACAAACATAAATATAAGCTTCTTATAAAATCACTTCTTTGAAAGACTTACAATTTATTTTATAATAAGAATTGGAATGGTCACGCATGTTGTTTAGGAAATGCTAGTAACTACGGATGTTCTTTATACAGTGTTAGACAAGACCTTAGTGGCCAGCTGCAAAGACTCAATAGGATGGATGTTCTCCAAGTTGGACTCCAACAATGACCTCTTTTTGGACCAAGCTGAGCTGGCAGCCATCAACCTTGACAAGTATGAAATCTGCATCCGGCCCTTCTTTAACTCCTGTGACACTTACAAGGATGGGCGGGTGTCCACTGCTGAGTGGTGCTTCTGTTTCTGGAGAGAAAGTAAGTAGATGGGTTATTACATCACTGCAATTCTTAAGTACATCAATGCTTAGAAGAACTGATGAAATTAATATATACAGTATATTTGTAAGTTATTTGTACATAAATAAATTCTACTGAAAAAGTGAAACTGGATTCTGCTATAAATTATCCATGTAGTAAACAAATAAAGAGAACTGAAATAGGTTACCACTTACATTTTTTAATCATAACTTCCGGTGCAGAGCAAATTAATCCATAAATCAGGTAAATTGGTGATTTACACTTAATGTGCAAGAAGATATCTACTCTTTTTCTTCAGTTGTCCTTTCTTAATAGAGATAATGTGATCATTTATGGTGTTACGTCTTGTTGGTGGATTCATGCCTAAACAAGAGCATAGTGGACATGAACATCCCTCATATGTAAATACTACTATGGTGCTCTCACTTACACCATCCTGTTATCCGATGTAAAGGTATTGATTCTTGGCTCCATCTGTGTCTCTGTTTTCAGAGCCTCCATGTCTTGCAGAACTTGAGAAAGTGCAGATCCAAGAGGCTGCTAAGAAAAAACCTGGTGAGTTTACAAAGGTCATAAACAACCTTGCCATTTAGCTTTACTACTCTGTAGCACTCCTAGGACCAGTGATGGGACAAGGTTATCTGACACCCAAGTCAAAGATGTTAAAGCACACCTCCCAAGTTGAAATGACCAGGCTGGCGCGGGGTGCAGATATAACAGCTGATGGGTAGCCATTTGGTCCTTGGAAAACAGAACGAAATGGAAAGGCGAAGTGTGTGTGTGTGGGGGGGGAGGGGGTTTGCAATGTGATTAAGCTAGTGTGATTTAGTCATTTTGAACATGTTAAAACAGAGACAGTTCTATTTTGACATAACCACAACCTAAAGTTGTTCTTCCATCTGAGAACTAAAGTATCTTATAATACATATTTTATTCTGCAAATTGTCTTTTTTGTAACAGTACTAAACTAATCTATATACTACCAAACTGTTTTTTTATTGTTGACTAAAAGACACAGGAGTAGTGATCAGTCAAATGTGCCTGGGTTCAGTTCGCTTGGACGTTTGCCAAACCCAGACAGAAATCTGGGTTTGGCGCATGACCATGCAAACTAAACTCACTGCCATTTGTGTTTGAGTGAACCAATGATGCCATTATGCTAGCAGCTGGGCTGCACAGCTTCTTGGTTGCTAGGATGCAGGCAGGTGCACCATAACAACCAATGATGCTGTGGGGCCAACAGGGTCTTACCAACCAATGATGCTGAAATAGATATATTCCTTTTAGAAATATTTTCCTATTCACCCATACGCACAAAGTTCCATTCAAGGTGTCTTTACCATGCGTGTGTCTGAGCTGGCAACCTAGTCCTGTAAAGACCCTTTTACATTTTTACACATGGACAAATTGGTGCTAAGACCTAGAGCACCTTCCTGAGGGGGTTGCAGCCTTTCACCTCAGCCAGTGCAGCTCTTCCATCTCTATGTCCAGCTCCAATGCAACAGAAAGAATTTTCCCTTCACTTCCTGGATGTAGTTTGCGCTGCATGAGTCTCTCTTCGGCCACTCCTTCCTTTTAAAAGGCTGACTTTATTTTTGTCATTTTATATGATCCGAATAAAAGAAACAGCTTCTCTTGGGCTTATAGGCATAATGCAATTGTTCCTAGATTTGCAGGGTTTCACCTTGTTCTGTGTTCATATCTCCAAGCTGGCTTTCAGCGATCATCTAGCCCTATTTCAGGCTGTAATGTACAGCTCTCTGAACTCACTACTTATTGTTGTTCAAGCAGTGAGGAGAGGGAAGTCTCATTCCCCCGAAACGCATTGGCTGTATCTGACATTTCCACTCAAATAAACAACCTAAACAAACCTTCAAATCTATTCAAAAGGCGTTATGTGTCAACATTGTGTATTAATGAAGCACGCAAAAATGGCATTGTGTGAATAGGCCCAAAGAGGTATCTGTAATTTCAGTAAACAATTCAGCAACCCCCCACCCCCTAAGGTAAAAAAACAGTGCTAGGCAGTTTATCTTGGCACCTCTATGGTAGTTTTCTTACCAAGGTCATGGAAAAGAATCAAAGAATTGTCTTCATGTAGTGTCTTTAACCTGTGTGGCATCAGTGTTATAATTCAAGATCAAGCTTGGTGTTTCTGTACTGAGCATGTGTACAAACAAGAAATGTAAGTATTATCTGCCTAAGGGGCTGTATACCATCTGTGCTATAACAGAGACACTCAGCATGATTTATGATCAATACACTATCTGGCATTGAACAGTCTACGGGGATATAAATATGAGTTGCCATTATTGATTTGGTTTTTAAAAGTGCAGACTCTTTGGCTTTCATTCTAATTTTGGTTTCCATTCCTGGTGACCCCTTCACGGACCTGGAACAAATATTCACAACTTTTTAGACTCCAGTGGCTGCATGCTTGTTCCAGGCCAGTAACTAGTTAGTGAAGCCAGGATTAGAATGACAACTCGGGGGCCTGCACTTAAAAAAATCAAATCTACAATGGAAATTTCCTACATTTCTAGTTTCACCATTTCACTTGAAATGAACCAGTGAAGCACACAGTCAGTGAGAGGCTTCCTGTAATCTGATCCTGCCCTAGTAGTACAGTGTAGAGAATATGGGGGCACTGATATGTGCATATTTTTCTATTATGCTTATTCTTGACAATCTCCTACAAATTATGCTTACACTATCTACATATCTTGTAGGGGTCTTTATTCCCAGCTGTGATGAAGATGGCTACTACAGAAAGATGCAGTGTGATCAGGCCAGTGGTGAGTGCTGGTGTGTGGATCAGCATGGATCGGAGTTAACTGGCACAAGGATACATGGAAACCCAGACTGTGGTACGTTTTGCCAACAATTATATTTAGATATACAGTATATTGATGAGAAAGTTTGGATTTCAGGTGGAACAAAGTTCCATGTGAATCGTAATGCAGCTTTTGCACATTGCAGCTATATCACTGGGTGGACAACTCAAGCAAGCAAAAGAATAGTGTGGGGTGCTGGATCTTTTAAAGCAGCAGGGAGAATTAGTATGATCGCTCCAAAGGCTGGTCAAACTCAACCGGGATCTGGTATGATAATACTAGTTCGATTCATTGGTAACCCATATTCACCACCTGGCTTAACAAACTTCCATCTGAAAATCAAAGGAGCCAGGCAGAAAATTGTTGACTGAACAGCCAATTTGATACAGTCATTGTTCGGGTATTCTGAATAGCTGGCAGAGAAGGTTACCCCATCCATGTGTAAGGTGAAATCAAGTGATTTCTCAAATCTTAAGATGTATGGCTAGCCTTACAGTGTGCTGATATGCAGATAGTGCCCTCAGTGGGAATCAGATGTGAGCCATGCACGGCAAGAATGCTAATCACTTAGTCACCGTACTGTCCTACAATGAATTTCAAAAGGACAGTAGTATAAAATTATATGGTTGATGCACTAAGGGCCGGCCCACACCATATCTAGTGCGTTCCGGCACGGTTTGTGCCTGGGACGCACTGGATCGCATAAACCAAGCCTCCCGCGTTCTAGGACGGGAGAAGGCCCGCATGGCGATCGCCCACACCAGAACGCGTGGAACAGCAATGCAGCATTCGCAGAAAATATGAACCGTGCCGGAATGCACTGGATATGGTGTGAACTGGCCCTAAAGGTGTAAAGGCTTTTCATTTGGAAATGTGAATGTTCATTTTAAAAAAGGATATTATCAATTTGCAAAATAATTGATTATAAATATAGTGTACCTGAAATCCCAAAGGAGAAATAAAAAAAATAAAAAAAAGGATGTGTGCTAGCACATGATTGTTAGAGTGAAATGAGCACAGCTTCATCTTAACATTTTGCACATATTAAATAGATTTGCAAGGTTGTTGTTTGTGACTTTTTGCAAATGTTTCAACATTTGTACAGCGAATTTGTTATATATAGACCCCTAAGTGAACACTCACTATTTCTTTAGTAAATCAATCCCATGGCATGGGGGGAAGGCATTATTAGCCGCATTATTATTACTATGATTTACTGCAACCTCTGGATAATGGGGCTTCTGGGAAAGAACTCCCACACCACCCAAGCAGCAGTTAGATTTTATCTGTCCAGCAAATTGGATGGTAGCACAAATGTCTGGTTATTATAACTTACTGCTGTACCTAAATGCAGCAATACAAGATAACCTTCACTGCACAGAAAGAAAATCCTTGAGCACATCATACCCTGTTTTGAAACACCAATATGTGTATTGCTCTTGGTCATTTCATTATTGTTATATTCATTCTTGTAGCATGCTAAACAGAACACTTTGAGCAAGGTCTGCTGCACTTTACAAGGAGAAATACATTAGTTGTTGCATACTTTCTCAAAAGAGTAAGAGAAATGGGTTCAGTTAGGGCTTTCACTACATTTAAATGTGCTGTGATATATTCCTCATAAAAATGTACCATCAACAGATATAATCTAAACAGATGTAAAACTTGGGCAAAAAGTTTTCTTTAGCTCTTGGCGCTAATGGCTGCCAGCTGATCAATCCACTTGCTGTTGCACACTCAAGGTTTTCAACAGTTTATCACAGTTTGTCACACAGACTTGAGGGGCTGCGCATTCAAGGCTCTGGGGCTTCCACCACGGACATAGAAAACAAAAGGGAACAGAGCACCACCTCCGTGTGTAAAATCGTTTATTACAATAAAAAAAACAAGGGATAAAGGTACTCACAAACAAATGTTTTTATCAGGCTTTAACAACAAACGAGAGGCCACACTGTCTGTTAACCCAACATGGTATCCCCCCGACTATGTAACACGGTAGCCTCCAGTCACATCGCCGTCCACCGACCACAGTCAGCCAAGATTGACGCTTTTCAGGGGCAAGCCCCCTTTATCAGAATCAACTGTAAAACTTGGTGCTGTTACATTGATGCATGGATCTTTCAGTGAAAATGATAATGGATAGTAAGAGCTCTGCCCATCTTCACTTGAGTCATATGCTCTCAACACTTACTACCATCTTTCCTGTATCAGCCATTGACTGGATACCGAAGGAATGCAGGCAATGTTTTATACCTTTTTCTTCACAGAAAGGGGAATGGGTGGTTAAACAGAGTGTTTTGCAAATAGTCACAAAGTATCAGCATGTTCTCCAAAGCAGGGGTACTGAGTTCATATTCAAGGAGGTTCAGTCAGCAAAATTTTCTTCCAGCTAAAGACTGAAACTCATGTTTGTGCTATGACCCAGTGCCCCTTACATTAGGTATCTCCATCAGAGTGGCCCCTTACATTAATTACTAATGTAAGGGGCCACTCTGATGGGGTCAACCAATGTAAGGGGGCACTCTCATGGGAGCAACCAATGTAAAGGGGCACTGTGATATGGACAACTACCGTATATACTCGAGTATAAGCCATCCCGAATATAAGCCGAGGTACCTAATTTTACCACAAAAAACTGGGAAAAAGTATTGACCCGAATATAAGCCGAGGGTGGGAAATGAGGCAGCTACTGGTAAATGTACAAAATTAAGATAGATACCAATAAAATTACATGAATATTTATTTAAACGAAAAACAATAACCTAGCTCTGTAAGTGGAAAAGGGGGTACAGGGCTACATATCATGTACTACGGATCATTTAACCCATTCATATTAGCAGAGGATAATTGTAAATCTATTGTTCAGTGCATTCTATATGTAGTATATAGTACATGTACATATAGAGTGCCTGCAACAATACATTTACAATGATCCTCTGCTAACATGAATGGGTTAAATGATCCATAGTACAGGGCTACATACAGATCATTTAATACATTCATGTTAGTATAATTGTAAATGTATTGTCTGCACTGTATTAGCAGTATATACTATAGTTGCCCCAATAAGAGTTCCCCCCTTACATTGGTTGCTCCATCAGAGTGCCCCATTACATAAGTTACTAATGTACGGAGGCACTCGGATAGGGACAATTAATGTAAGGGAGCACTCGGATGGTGGTCCCTGCAAACAATGGCTGCAGAGGGGTGGGGGTATGTGATGTCATTGGTTGTTAGGACTAGGCAGTCCTAGCAACCATTGACTGCACTGGGCTATGCCTGACTGGCTAGCTGGCAGTAGATGTGCTAGCCTTGGAGAGTCTCCAAGGCTGGCGTATCTACTGATAACCAAGCAACGATAGCCTAGCACAGGTGCAGGATCACAGTCCAGACAGAAGCATCCCACAGTCTGTGTCCCAACCATGATCCACCATTTAATGACCCCTGCTCTAGAGCATTGCTTTGTTGTTAAACTATGCACTCCACTCATCTTAATGCGCAAATTGGTGACATTTGCATTCATTTTGCTGGTAATAATTATTCTCAGACAAGTGACTACAGTTTTCCCCTACAAAAATGGATTATTAACCTAAAGCATTTCAAGTCCAAGTTATAGTCAGGACCTCTGGCACTGCTACCGTCTGCGTAAAAGCTGCAAACCTGCCCACATATGAATCTGTAACCTACAAGCTCAATACTTGATGAAAACATAATCTTGTTGTCTTTGTGTAACAGATGATGTGGTTGGGTTCTCCGGGGATTTTGGCAGTGGTGTTGGTTGGGAAGATGAAGAAGAGAAAGAGACAGAAGATGCTGGGGAAGAGGCTGAAGAAGAAGAGGGTGAGACAGGAGAGGCAGATGACGGAGGATACATTTGGTAGAACCTCAGCAGCACAGTCCTGTCTGGCCCTTGCAGCCAAGTTTGGAAGACTGCAGTAAATAGTAAAGAGATGCCACAGTGATCAGGAAACACAGCTGAATGTACATTATATTTCAACAGAAATTGTGTGTGTGAGCATGCAAGTGTGCCTGTCGACTGACTGCTTTGAGATTGCAGCTCATTTCCTCCCCATAATATAGATGAGCTTTTCTACAGCAGACAAAAACCCATTTCTTCATTTTGTTTAAAGTCATGAAGATGTTTGCATATACTCTATCACTGGACCATCCCATTCTTTATTCCAGAATCAAGCACACATGTCTGGGACACACTCTATCTCTCCTGGTGATGAGCTATTTCTAGCCTCAAATTAAGCATACAACACCATACATAAACAATAATAGTAAAACATGCTGTGTACATGTTAACAGTGTTTTTATTACAATCAAAAATGGGTAGAGTTATGTAAATAATAATGGCACTTTTGGCTGTAAAAACACATATCAAACCTATATGATGGCTGGTTTGGAGCATGTCTCCTTAAACAGTGAAAAGGAAGATCAAACATAATATTAGTTTTTGTGTGACAAATGTGCATGGTCAGAATGACGGCTAAAAAAAAATTCTTGTGTGTAAATATAATTATTAAGTCAACATAATATGGCCATTAAATCATGGTCATCATGTTTGATTACTGCCACAGTGAAGGTCTCTTTCATGAATGGTGAGGTGTGCTTTACCCTAATGCCAATGAACTAGCTCAATTTGAATTTGAAAAATAAACAGTAGCTGGATTTCCACCTTCCCAAAAATTGCTGAGTGACTGCAATTTTCCACCCTGTATGTCTGATGATCTGCTTCTAGCTGGTGTAGTGTTAGAAAAGATTACATACTTCTCCCTCCAAAACACTTTACACCCCTACGTGAAGCATGTACTCAGCGTTACGAAGTTCTTCATGTAGATACATTGTAAGAGTTTGACATTCTCTAGTCTAAGTTAAAACTGCAAATAAAGGTATGCTTTTCCCCAATTACTTCCTTTAAAATATATAAAATGAAAAGTATTGTGTTATATGTTATTAAGAAAAAACATTTGAAACTTGTATCTTCTTAACTAAAATTTTTTAACAAGAAACAGCTTAAGCAAGATATGTGAGTTATGAGAGTTTGTGCAGGAAATGGACAGGTCAGTTATGTTTACACGTTGAATGCCACAGGTCTGTCTAGTCTGTGTGCTATAATTTACTTGTATGTGTTTGGGATAATACATATTAATAAATTATAATAAAATTGATATCTAATGCATTTAATAAACTAATCTTCCTACTGCTTTGGTAAGGTATAACATAAGCTTCTAGCTTTAGGTTGTAATGCAGAACAAGTGTATTCTTTCTATACATTGGCAACACAATTATTTTCCCTGTAATAAGTTTCTTCTAACAGACACAAATTTAAGGCATTTCCTAAATACATTATTGGGGCACTATATGTATTGCTGGAGGGCTGCTTGTAGAGAGCCTTATAAGATGGCAGACCTGAACTACACATTGCAAAGACTGCTTGACAAATTTCAATTTTCATTACTCAATAATGATTTGTATGTCAAATGTACAAATATTCTTGAGCATGGCTTGTCTCTCTCAGGATTTATCACAATGTTGGTTTCAGAGAGACTTGGATTTTATTGGTTTCTATACCCATGCAAATACAAATTATTGTTGCTTCTACTGTATGATCTTTGTTTTACAGGATGCAGTTACATGGTGTTTTATATTAAATATATAACCCCATAGTGAAAAGAAAACTTAGGCAGTTTCTCATCAGAATAGAGTGTTATTTATCATAGTCTTTAAACTGGAGCAAACCAGGGGATCTGTTAACTTCTATAAAAGTTAATTGATTTCTTTGGGACTTCCTTCCTTTAATTGCCAGCTAGGCATAACAGCGTGTTAACAAAAGGATCTGTTTAGACTTGTGACTTTATACTGTACCATCTAATTAATGTTAGCACCTGGCAGGGAGTCTCCAAAAATATTCTCCTAGAGTCTTTACTCTCAAGGTTATAGTGATTGGAAAGATTTGGGATGGATGCTCTCCACAGTCGTATCCCTTGTGGACAAAATGGCTTTACCCCAAACAGACTTGCATTTTTGCCAAGTTATTTTCTCTTTTTAATGTTTATCGTACATGGTGGTTCATTATATATCCGCAAAGGAGTTTGTCAATAACCAGAGCATGTAGTTCTGCATACACACTACAGTACATACATCTCAGCAAATGATCATGGTGGTTTGTCCTCGGCTTTTCACAGTATTAAGAGCAAGTTAGTTAAAGTTGTTTTGGTCTACCTATCAATTTGCAGGTTGTACTTTATTTAATATGATATTTCTTGAATTATCATTGCTGCAAATTGTGCCTCTTTAAAAGATATTTAAATGTTCATGAAATTCTAAATCTCAGAGCTGCTTTTACCATGGTTTACAGTTGTGCTGTGATATACATTTATTTTACAAACTTTTTCACGTTTGACCAGAAAAAAATATAGCATTTCCTTTCTACACCAAAATTAGGATGCTTCAAGATGCTATCATTCTAGCAACTAAAAAGAAAACAATGCTTATTTAATAAGACAGAGTACAAGTTATCTAAAACCAGAAACAGCCAACTGAATGTTGGCTTAGAGAACCCTAAGTATATCTACTAGTCTATAGTAGTCAATCAGCAATATGTTTAATGTCACCTAAACAGCTCAATGTCTGGTTCATTCTGATCGCATATGATAGTTTTTATAGAGGTTGGGAGCACAGGATATATTTTTTACACTTCTAATCAATAATCATCTTGTATTTGATTGCAGCAAGTCACAAAGGCTACAGAAGATCATGGCTGTGTATGCCAGGCTATTACATAAAATGCGACGTGTCACTTAAAAATGTTTCCTTTGCAACCTGATTAGTTATTGTGCCCACCAACTTGCCGTTTTTGTTTAAAGATCATTGAAAATGTCCATCGTATTACACATTTCTTCTAGTTGAACAATAAGGACCTCCCAATAAAGTGCAAAGAGCAGGGATGTGTAGTTAGCATAGTGTTATAACACTAATGAAATGGGCTTCTGTCCAGCATCGCTCTGACATACAATTATTAAATAAAGCTCCATTCTATTAAGCAAGCCTCAGTGTTTTGCTTTACTAAAAATGTTTAATGCTGTTGTCATGTGTGCTTGATCTTCTGTATTTCAATGTACTGACCTGTTGGCATGGAACGTATGTCTATAAGGGTTGCAAAACAATCACATGCATGTATCTTTATAAGCCTTTAATATACATGTGTATAATTTTTTCCCCTTAAAGTCTGTGCTTATAACTCAAGTCCTGAAAGGTAATAAAAACACAAACTGCTAACTGCTAGTCTAAAAACATAATGTCTTCTCTTGTGCAATATCTTTTGAACTTAGATGACAAACCACGTGCAAGTGCTAGGACCTCAGTTTGTATATTTATTACGTGCTGACATTGTATCTCTCAGTAATTTTAGATGTAAAATAAAACAGTGTTAGAATGTAAATGTACTAATAGGGCGCCAAGTTCAAATGTTTAATGATTCGTGCTCGCCAATATATTTAATCTCAGTCTGGGTGACCCTCACAGTGTCTATAACTGCCTATTACTTATGATTAAGTGAAACAAATATACACACGCAAAAGGTTGAAACATATTTTTAAAAAAGAATTAAAAAAGAATTTAAAAAAAGCCTGAGTGTGTTATGCTTATTTGTATTATTCATTCATTTATTTTTTTACTTAAGGAGTAAAATAATTATTGAGCATTAAAGTGTAACTATAGGCAAAATAAGAAAAAAGGACACAGCAATGTTTGTTTTCTACTAACTGTAACAAGCCAAGCTGTCCAGCAAAAGGGGCAGTTACACTTACAGCAAGTCCCTGTCTCAGCTGCTAAATGGGGAGAGCAGCTGTCAATCAACCAGCAGGGGACCTTGGCCGCAGTATATTGGATTAAAGCACATGGGGACCTTCATCCTTCAGCTGGTGGTCACGTTATTGAAAAAACAGAGAGAGAGAGAGCACACACTTGAAGGATCTACAGGTATTTATGAAATATTCACACCAATATAAAAAAAACCCTTCTATAGCTACATCTATAAAGCAAAAGGGGAGCTATTTACACAACCTTTTGTATTTGATTGTACATACACTTTAGCATTTATGCTACAAATTTTGGTGTGACCAAGAGTGGTCTGACTTATAGTACAACTAATGCTTTCGTAACAATTAAAATGAATCTGTGGACAAAACCCTTTTTCAACTTTTGGGCAGAATGGAGAAGGGTTAGGACTTCAGATTCGGGTTGCTGTGTCCCTACTGGGGAATTCAATAGAACAGGTAAGTAAATGTTAGATTTTCTCTTCCTTCTACCCTACTACAGACAGAAATAAACACAAAAGAGAGAAGATTAATGACAAAAAATTTGTGAGGGAAACCTCTTTGAACTAAAAAGCCAAACTAATCCAAGAGATTAAAATATCCACATATACATTTCATTCTATCTATCTATCTATCTATCTATAAATATATATATATATAATACCAACAGAAGGAGGTAGGGAGGAAAATTACATAAAAGGTGTCCCTTTCAGGGTGCTGGCCTGGCCCATGGGTTCCCCAATTACAAATATGGCAGTAAACAAATCCCTAGGGAAGCGGTGACTTCACACGTTATGCTCAAATAATTTGCAGAATATAGAGAAAAGATTTATGCATGCTAGATAGGAACAAGGCCAAATCCCTAAGTGTTTTTTCGAGTGAATTAATTGGTAGATGTGCTAATGCAGATAGGGGTACCAAGCATGGTCATTCATACAGGAACTGTAGGGAAAAAAAGAATAACATCCTGTGACCTTGCTCAGTAATTCCAGATTATATGATAGAGGAATTTCTTTCTTTTTTTTTTCTAAGAGATGAGCTTCAAATAGTGACAGTACTGAGATATAGAATTATACATCTCACTCACTTGCCCTAAGTCTGAATCCAACAGAGAGTTAAACAACATTACTATAAGTCTAACATGGCCTGCTCTGTTAATTGTCCCAAGGTAAGGTGGCTTTACACCAATCAAGTTAGAAGTAACAAGCTGCTGTCATAAGAAATTCAGTGCTGCTTTTGCCAGATATTTATACACTGCAATTTTCTGAGCCATTTCTTTAATTACATTCAGAGATGGAAAAGCAGCCAGCCCTGCTGGGTACCACTGACATCTCTCTAAGAAGCTGCAGTGAAATAAAGCCTGCTCATATTAGCTAGAGAGAAGAAGAAACATGATTTAATCACTCTTACAAAGTGGCTTCTAAATATAAATGTATTAACACTTCTAGTAAATGCAGCTTATGCAGTAACTTACTATAGGAAAGAAAAGAAAAGTGGGTCTATTGCTCATAGCAATCTATTGCATTAAGTTTGAGGTAGATTAGTCTGGTGCAGATTGGAAAATTAATCTTAACATCTGACTGCTATCTTTTTTATATGCAATAGTAATGCCTAATTAATTTTTAGGTTTAGAAGTGAAATGTGTTAAATGGGAAAAATACACATTTGTAAAATCACTATTAGACTGGTACATCTCGACCAAGCCTTTTTTCTCAACACAATAACCTATCATGAAGATCCTTAAAAAACTCAATCTTGATATAGTTGGTGAACTCGGCTATATCCTGTATTCCAGTGCTGTGATAAAGTCCAGACCATCCAATGAAAGCTGTACCAAAGAATCTGGTTTTACTGGCTCAAATTCAGTAACTCCACAAAATAAAAGGGACTATTTGCATTCTAGAGGTGTAACGGGATCTCGCGTATACGCCGTTTTGGGCCGCGGGCTGGCCTCTCGATGCAGCGGCATGACGTCACTAGGAGACGCGGCCGCGGCCGGCGCTCGTGACTCCGCCCACCTTATCAGTCCGATTCCCTTAAAACAACACGAGTTGCACTACCTCGGCGTTCTAGTATTACTAGCGCCGGGCCATTGCAACTCGCCAGCGAACCCCAGTACAAGGGCCTTCCCCCTCAAGGAATGAACCCACGGAACACTTCAGGAAGTTACCTCTCTTATGCTGGACACTCTACCCTGCCTGGTTCACTCTTTCATTCCTGGCACTTGCTGTGCAGCTGACTGGGAACATCCAGTGGGAGTCACCTCTTCTAATCGCAAGTAACCCTGCCTGATTCAATCTATCATAGAATGTGTCATCTGGGGGATTTAAAGTGACTGTGCATGTTATACTGCCATTCTAGACTGCTTAACTGTATGTGGCGAGTTAGAGGTACTGCAAGACTGCAGCTCATAGTCTGATCCTTTCCCAGTGCATTAGTGAATAACTTTACTCCTAAACTAAAGTTATAAACCATATCCACTCCCTTCTGTAGAGGATAATCTCTTCCTAATTCTGAATTACCTTCGGGTATACTGAGATTGGCATATGATGTATTAGAGGGTTCCACCATCACTCCAACCCATACAGAGTGTGAAAGTGAACCCTTGGGCTGAGCCAAATCTAAATCAGGTATCAAGATACTCTCCGCAGCTGAGATCCCTCGGTATAAGCCAGCCGATCGTTACAAGAGTTGACATTCAGAGACCAACACATTCTCCAACTAATTAGCTATCTTGACCACATCAACAGAATTTAGACTACTCTATGTCACTCTGCACTCCACAGTGGTGACTCTAGGAACAATATACATGAGGGGCACATAAGATACCACAGTCACAACTGGGGGAGGGGGCACCAGTAATTTTCACCACTAAATCATACCACTGAAAAGACCGAAATAAGTATATACACTGAGTGGCCAGTTTATTATGACCACCTGACGTTTGTAGGCAAATTAGCTATAATTAGCTATAATTTTGCGCTGAAGTTGCTAGAGGGCCAGACCATTATAAATAAGTTAAACCCAGAAGTACGTGGTTGGACGCCTCCCTATTTCCCTCCTGTGATGTCACTTCCTCCCAGCGCTCTATGCTCCTACGCTCTGCCGCGGCGAAGACGAAGAGAGAGATTGTGGGCGACGTCGGATTACATGTAGCAACCGCTGGGCACGGAGAGCTGTTTTAATTGCTGCTGGGGCCCAGCCTCTTCCCTAGGAATAATCTAGGGGTGGCATTTCCATATTTTTGCTTGTACATGATTGGATGATGGAAGTCAGCAGAGATTTACCTCAGTCACTAAGCTAAGTGAAAACCCCCATGCAAAGGGAAAAGCCCTTTTCCCTTTAGTAAATTAACCCCAATATGTGGTATGTGAAAACTGTAACACTTAAAAGGATAAAAAATACATTGTTCTAGACTGAGTCTTGATACATACATAGCGGTAACCAGTGGAGTCCACAATACTGTGCCAATACTGGGTAATACAGTGGAAACATAGCCAGTTGTATTTTGTGTCACATTTAAACTTTTAATTATCAAGAGGTTTACTTGTGAAATCAGATTCATGTATAGGGAAAGCAGAAAACCCTTTTAAAATGTATAAGGAAATCTGATAAATAACATTTCATATATGCCTTATTAATGTCTTTTCAAAAACTACTGTCTATATGTTTTACCTTTTTTGATGTCCTATTAGTGGGTTTTCTTTTGCGGTCTGAGTAAGGACACGATGGTTCAAACAGGAAAACATAATAAGGGATTGGATTTTTGTTAATTACTTTAGGATATGTTTATACATTGTGTTGAGAAACCCACTCCTTCTTTGGATTCCCCATACCTGTGTAGCTTGCCTTTATTTTGTAATCTGCAGCTTTCATTAAAGTAAAGCCAGGTGATTCTGCCAGGCAGGTCCTCGGTGAGGAACATCCTGTTATAGGGTGACAACATTATGTCTCTGTTTCCTAATTGTGCTGCTGTGTTGTCCCTCTGTCACATGGGCTTCTGATAGAGACTGCAAGTGGATGTCTGAACACATTCTAAGATGGCAAAGTCCACGTTTGTCACTATCAGCAAACTCACCCTGAGAAATGCCATGCAGCAATCACTGGAGTCCATGCATGTAGAGAGGAAGTGGCAGGAGCTTAGCAGTACTGAGATGGAAAAGAAAAAAAAAAGATAGGTGAAAACAAGTGTTTTATTTTTTTCAAAAAGGATAATGGGTTATAATACTATGGTGCTTTTAGCACACTGAATGTCATTCAATGAGGTGTTTAGATCTACTTTTTCTAAAAGATGCAAAGCACACTGTGTGTATAAGAGTCTCCCTAATGCAGAAAATAGTTATGTGAACTTATTTCTATGCTTGACAATACTAAGCTGAAGACTAGCTAATATGATGTACTTTAATACAGTATACTTTGAAAAACGGTACAAATGTATTTTTTTCCGAGCCTAGTCAAAGACATTTACATACAAAGAATTCCTCTGACATTTTCTTGGCTGCAAAGAAATGGAATGGTTCATTTACCTAGCTGGCTAGTGTTTGCAGTTCAGCAAACGTCCCTCTACAAAGGCCACAGGGGCATTGTTAGTGAGCTTTTGATGAATGAGTAAACTCCCAAGAAGCAAACGTCAAGAAAGCAGGTTGGAACAAGAAAGGAACAAGAAGAAATTACAAATAGGGTAACAAGGAGGGAAAAAAGTATAATGAGGATTGCTGGAGGAGAGTCATTATCACCTGGAGTGTAGGGAGCATTCCATTAAGTAGGGTATTCAATGAAGCAATATCTAATTAAATAGTTTCACATTAATATATTGTGGTGTATTGAGGATGACTGTGCCAATAATATCCAAAGTCTAAAGATGACAATAAAACTGTATACAAACTGAATTTGGATCCCATATACTGTATATGTATAAATGAACATGAAGTATGTATATGTATGCATGTAAAATTCTATCCACTAGGAAATGTTATGAATCTTGCATAAGTATTTAAAAGCCACCGAGAAATGGGATTTAGTTGAAATGTAATCAGATACATACACGAGATTCTTCCTGTATCTTAATGTTCTCCAAGTGTTCTAAAGATTATATCAGAAGACAAAGCTGGAAAACCACATTCTATTGGATGGAAATGCAGCAAAATAGGAGGTCAGCAAGTCCTGTTGCAACCAGGAAGGTAAGGAAGGGCAGTTTGTAGTACCTCAGTGACACTTCTAAAACAGACTACCATCACTTGGAGCATAGTAGTTATCAACTAATCAAAGGGACAAATCAGAGGCGTAACTAGAAATCCCAGGGCCCCGGTGCAAGAAACCATTGAGGGCCCCCCCCCCGCCATCAAAAAATGTTTTTGATACCTTTTTTTTTTCTTCTATTAAATGAAAAGTATGTGGGGTTTTTTCAGGGCTAGTTCACACCAGCTCCAGCGTGTTCCGGGCGATTTAGTGCTGGAACACACTGGATTGCAACCCATCCAGCTCACTGCATTCATTAATTTTGCCTTACGTGTAATTTTGCCTTAAGTACGTGTGAAAAAACCCAGTATTGGCACTGGTGCATCCCAACTTACTAATACTAAAAAAAAGGTACATGCCCTGTTTTTGGTCCAGTTCCATGCTTTGGCAGCCCATACTGCCTCAACACAATGCACATTGACAGACCTGTGTTAATGTACTGCAACAGACAGGTCAGGTGTAAACAAGCCTTTTTAGAGACACTCTATAAGAGTGCTGTCCAACTGGAAACCCCTGGGACCCTCTTTTGTGGCCTGTGAGGTATCAGCAGATACAATGCCGGGTGGCAGTGGGGTGCCAATCGGTGTAACGTTCTTTGCATCCTACATCAGGCACTTGAATGATGCTGGCACTGTCTTTCAGGCAGCAGATCACGGCCCGATGTCGGAGGAAGAAAGCAATGCAGGAGTGTGTGTTCAGGTAAGTAACCAATGAATGCCAATAAAGAGGGATCTTTATTCTTGCTCCTTGTGAACACCAGTGAAGGAGATATTTCTGTTTTCTTCCACTGAGCACCAATGAAGTCTTTATTATTGCTGCCACTAACATCAATAAAGGAGAGTCTTTATAATTGCTGCCACTGATACCAATGAAGGAGGGGTTTATTATTGCTGACATTGACACTAATGAAGGGGGGAAGGGTTATTATTGCTGTCACTAATGCCAATGCTTAGGGTCATCACTGCCACTGAGATAGATACCACTTCCCAAAAACCCTTTTGTGGCCATGTCTATGGCAGTGTGTTTCTTATATACAGGTTGCTTATAGAGGGGGATACAGTGGCAATATGCAGGTAAGCGGAGGGAACTCTAAGGATGGAGCTTTTTGGAAGGGGGTTATCCCTGTTATATACTTGCCTTTTTCTGGTTTTATTACAATACATATGGCCATCTCCTGATGTTCTTGAATCAGTCATTGTAACTGCGGCCCTTAATGTCAAAATCTTCAGCACCTACCGTATTTTGGTCATGTCATTTCCTTTTTGGCAGATCAGTTAGGCGGAACTGAGAGGTGTCCTGAGACCTAGGGAACAGGATTATTAGTTTTGTATCAAGTAAAGTTGGATGTGGGGAAGAGAATTTGAACACATTAATAATTTGGTGGCCAAAAATGTATTCTAACTGACTGGCTTCATTCAAATATCCTTATCATAGTGTATATACATGCAGTCAGCTCATGCTGCTTGACATAACCAGTGTAGAGTCCCATAAGATATATAATACAACATAAATCTAAGCCAAGGGGATTAACCTCAAAGCTGTCTGCCAACAAGATGCCTGATACATTAGCAGGATTTTCAAGACATTTTCATGGTAATATGAAAACATGAAGTCAAGTCACTGGAGGACAATTAGAGATTGTCTGAAGCCAGGGATGAAATTTCAGTTTTAAAACCAGTTAGCTTAAAATGTTCCTCTTAAAGATGCCCTATCAAAGCAATTGGGGCCAGAGAGCAGGTGGTCCCTTTCCTTGCCATTATCATTGTCCCAAAACTGCGATAATAAACACTGGTCTAAGACCTATCTTCCTATGCTTCAATGCAATGTAAAAACTATAATGTGTCTGAGTTATTGGGGGGGGGGGGGGGGTTTGCTTTCTTATGCTACGATTTATTATTTTTTATGTTATAGTACGGTTGTTCCTGCTTTTAGTCCACTACTTAGCAATCATTGAAAAATAGGAGCTTTGAGCCCTTACTGTTCCAGTAGCCAGTCAAGAGCATGTCTAAGTAAACAGGCAATGTTAAGCGCACAGTGGGAAAGGCCGCACCTCCCTCGCTCTTCGGAAGCCACAACTTCTTTAGGGAAATTCTGGGGCATTTAGAATCCCATATAAACTTAACCATCGCCCTATTCAAGCGTTGAATATCGATATGTTTCAAAAGAATCGGGAACGTTTGTAGCGGAAATAGCAATTTAGCGAAAGTCACCATTTTTACCAGATGGATTCTTCCGAAGAGCGACAGCGGCAGCCCCCCCCCCATAATTTGAGCTGTGAGATGTTCAATTTATACAAGGAGGAAGGAGACTTACCCACCCGGATTCCCAGATAGGTAATGCTCTGCGGCGCCACCACCAGTAAGGAATTGCTTTGCCATGCAGTATTTTTAGGGGTAGGCGATAGAGATAAAATTTCACTTTTATCGAAATTAATCCGTATCCCCATAAAGGTCCGAACATTTGCAAAAATATCCTGAATGCCATTAGTGTCAATTGAAGGTTGAAATTATATTTGAGAGGATCTTAGCGTCCACATTTAGGATCCCGGGAGTTCTGGATCCTTCCCTGGTTTAGGTAGCAGCCTAATGTATGCTTCCTTGCCTGCGGCAAAGTAGGGATCCCCTGTCCACATGGAATTATACAGGATATGTAGAGTGTCCACAATATCAGGCTTGAGGAGTTTAAAAAATTCAGAAGTCAGCCCGTCTGTGCCTGGAGATTTGGCTCCTGCTAGGTCCGAGATAGCAGACGAAATTTCCTCAACAGAGATGTCCTCATTCAACCCCTGAAGGTGCTCAGAGGAAGCTCCGGAAGGGAGAGCTTCTGTAGAAACTGATCTGCTCCCTCTCTATGAATTTCCTCCGCCCTGTATAAAGAATTATAATACTGCTCCAACAGCCTGTTAATTCCTTTAGGGTCCGAAACCAATTGACCAGATGGGTCCTTCAAAGCATATATATGAGTAGGTTTATGCCTGCCGTTAATGAGACTCGCTAACAATTTGCCCGCCTTATTTCCGTATATAAGATATGTAAGATCAATATGGGACGCTTTCATTTGTTCAGTTCTCTCAGCCCACATATCAAAATCTCTCTTGGCCTGTGCCCACCCCTCTCTATTTGCAATGGAAGCCCATCTGACAATTTCCTTTGTGCCAGACACAAGGCGGAACTCGCTGAAGTGTAAGTTGATGTAACAGTCTTTTTATAGACCGCTGCAAAAGATATAATTTTGCCCCTCAAAAAAGCTTTGCCCGCCTCCCAAAAAAGTGCCAAAATCTCAATCTTTTTAAACCTGAAACTTTCATAAAATACTGATCTGATGATTCTGCCATAGAGATCCATGTTCAGACTGTTATAGGGTAGCAACGCAGTGACCCTGTTTCCCAATTGGGTATCTACTTTGTCACATAGCCTTCTGATGGAGACAAGTGGCCATTTTAACAACCATTACACTGGCAAGGTTTACAGCTGTAACCATTGATAAACCTGCCCTGAGATAGGCCATGTAGCCTTCACTAGTGTTCACTATACTCTCCTGTTCACATATTTGTATATAGTTACTTAATTAGGTTAGGCTTACACTATTTTACATTTAAGTTGTAGAGCAGAAGGTAGCCAAACTTTGACCCCCTAGCTGTGGTGATACTACAAAACCTACACACACACATCCTCCCCTCTCCCCCCTACCTCAATTTAATTGCAGCCATTAAAAAAACAAAACAAAAACGATATGCCCTTTTACTCACCTAATTTGTGGCTGTCCAGCATCCTCGAAGGATCCAGAATAGGAGTCCCAGTGGTGACATCAAGTGCCGGCAAGGGACCCAGAAAGCAGACTTACTTTGCTTCACTAGGTATGAATACATACAAATTCAATGATGAGGTGATGATGAGTAGTAAGGTCATTCTTTTGGGAGACATTTTATTTGCTTTATATGAAAAGCTAAAATGTAGTTAAATGTTCCTGTATTTAGTCATCAGCTGATGTGATCCTATGTTAATATAAAACATAGATAATGATTGTTCTTTTGATTGCAGTAATCAAGTTCTGCTGTTGCTTGGAAGCATCCACAATTCAGAAAATTTGGTGACATACACCCCTAATAACAATCATCAAGCTTCGGACATACAAGTGAAAGTGGATTTATGTGATAGGATTTCTGTTGACACAATTCGCAACACACAGCAGTCCTGACACTGACGCCATGGGGGGTTCGTAAATCAAGTTTGATTCAGGTGCATTAGCCGAGCTGGGCAGAGGTTTTAGCACTTGAATAAAACCACAGGAACACCTTAGTGAAGAATAAGATGAATTGGATGAACTATGTGTGGGGAAAGCTCTCACACTGTCTGTCAGCATTAAGCCACAGGAATCTGGCATCTTCCAGAAGCAGAGGATTGATCAAAAGATATTCCTGCTATCATGCAAAGTAGGGTGAAAACCTAGGACAACAGATGAACAGGATCTAATCTTTGCTAAGCTCATCTACTGAGCAAAGTGTGGTAAGTGCTCTGGGCTTTCTATATTTTCCTATCATTTTCTTTTGTAGCTAATATACTGCAAATGGTATGCACATAGTTCATAAGATCGTAGTTAAAGTGATATTAAAGTAGTATTCACTTTCAATGATGAATTCAGATCAAACTAATAAACATTACCCAACAAAGCATTTTATTTACATTTTAGCCCAAGCACTTACAGTCATCATGTTTATGAACAGCTGGCTTCCCTGAACTTCCTGTCCAGTACATGATCACAAACTGCAGAAGTTGTCCAGCAACATGAGGACCCGCTACTTATCAAACACCAAGTGCTTGGGGAAAGACTGAGGTTCTAGGTTGCAGAGGAGGAGCCGGGGCCATTACTAACCTCCCAACAACCTCCCATCCAATGCTGTGTCGGGGACACCGGAACCACAAAAGAGGAGAAAACCGGAGAAGATCCAATCCACTTGTCTTTATTTCACTAATCCTGTACTTTCCACCAAGAATAAGGAGCTACTAAAGTACATTAAGGTCCTTGTGGATACCTGTTAGATCATACAAAACACTACTGAAAATATGAACACCTAGATAATTACATAAAAAATATAAAACAAATGGAAAAGCGCACTACATGAAGTAACAACTTTTGGGGACGTGGGCACAAATGGTTAAAAAATTAAAAATTAAAAAACAGTGTGCAAGCTCTATGGTGAACAGGGTGCCCTGTATGATATGTGGTGAAGAGCTCTTCTTTCCTCTTTCCTTGCCTCTTTGTCAAGCTGAGAGGCAAGACTCTATCCTTGCCTCTTTGTCAAGCTGAGATACGTGGTGAACGCGCTATCTGAACGCACTGAGCACCATCTCTGAGCATCATCTTCTTTGACGCTCAGGGAGTTCAGCCGATTCAACTACACCGCGGCCCCTTTGTCCCCAATTGCAGCCTCCCGTGCAGTCCGACTTGCTGACATTCATCCTGCGGATACCGCACACTGCTGTTGCGGCCAGGCCTGGCCAGCTTAGTCCGCACAGCCCCAGCATTTGACTATTCTTGCCAGCCAAAGACCATCCAGGCACGCACCCATCCACCCCACTGTCACTTCACCCTGTACCCTGGTTAATTCACGTTCTACACAGGGATTACAGAGGACCTTCTCCTGAGACACAAGAACACCTCAAACGTGAGTTTATCTATACAGTAGTAGCACTCTAAAAATCATTTGTGTATTGTAGATAATTACATATCATAACTATACCACACCTCCTGTTTTCCAACATCCTAACCCATTTACACCACAAGCATGCCAAGAAGCTTCAGTCTATCTATGCAAGGATGTTATACATCAAATACCCATCACACACCCATCCTAGACACCCCAAAGAAGCAGTGATGAAATGGTTTATTCACAGTATTCTGATTTATGGGTTCACACTCTACATGTAACATGTGCCTGTACATATATTTATTGGTATTGATATCACTATATGGGGAGGATGTTTTTTTATTATATACATATGTTTCCAAATGATTTATTTTCACAATATCCTTGAGTGTGAGCACGGATCTATTTTACACTATGAATAACCCTTATACTTGATGGGTTTTATGTGGGTTATGTAGAGTGGGGTTTTTTTTGGGGGGGGTTCAAGCTTCAGGATGGGTGTGTGAGGTTGTTGGGAGGTTAGTCATGGCCCCCGGCTCCTCCTCTGCATCCTAGAACCTCTGTCTTTCCCCAAGCACTTGGTGTTTGGTGAGTAGCGCGTCCTCATGTTGCTGGGGCGCCATAAGTCTATTGGGATGATCACCATATCAGTGGCTTATGAATTGTTTCTAACAAATGCTGTAAATAATTTGTTCATGATGGATCAAAAAAGTAATTGTATATTATTATTATCAGATTAGTTACCTCTGGTCCCCTGAGGAAGCAAACAGCGAAACGCGTCGGGATCAACACTTGATACGCAAGTCAGCCAGAAAGATTACAATCTGGGTCTATTGCCAATTTCCCAAGACCAATCTGGATATGTACACATTGTCATTTTTGGTATTTTTGTATATTTTTTGGCGGCGTATCAAGGACAATATGGGGGAATCTATGTTTTTCTTGATGATTTAATCATTTTTATCTTATTTATGTATGAATATGTTTAATACATTCTGTTTTTGATTTTACTTATGCAATGGCTATGACATCTCATTAAACCATTAAACAGCAGGGCAGGACAACCCCCTGCTGCCTGTTCCTCCCTTCTTTCTCCCTTCTCCAAGCTAGTAGATGGGTAGCAACACTCACTCTTCCACTGCATCTATGGTGGGAACCATGGTTGCCACCCAGACTAGACTCCAAATATGTCTGACTTTGTTCATCACCATTATGTAGGGGTGTTGGAATAAGTAGTTCACACAAATACGATAACTGTTTTATGTTTCCAAGTAGGTTTAAGTTTCCAGGTCAGCTAATAGGGAGTATCAAGGACACTGCATTTTCTGGTAAGAGCAACAGTTTTTTTCTATACCTCCTGAAAATATTTTTAACCTGAAAAAAAAAAGAAAAGAAATGCAGCCATCACATCGAAGGATTGATAAGCTGCAATATAATACATTTCTGTTCTTGGGTTTAGTTACACTTTAAAACAAATCTTCCAGGTGCAGTAATTGCACACGTAAGTTGTAAATAACCATTCCATTTTTTTCAAGATAGAAAACAAAACAAGCAAGAAAATTGCCTGACAGAAGAGAGCTAAAACATTCCGGCTTTATAGGTGTATTTATTTCTGGCAATATTAGTCCAAGAAGCAGCTTTTGTAAAGAATACAATCTTTCATGGGTAATTGAAAGCTCAATTTGAAATGGCATGTTCCTTAAAGCAAACATCTGGCATCTATAATGATGTTAAACAACCCAGCACTCCATAGTCATATAGTCTATAGCCATATTGCCCTCAGTTTATTTCCAAAGTTCCCCCGGGAGACCCAAGGCCGGAACCACTCTAATGTAAATAATGTCTATTGACCAGGGAGGTCATACACCATATTTATATCAAGCTATAATGTATAACCGTATTATCAACCCCTTTTAGACTTCATGATACCTGTCTCCTAAATAATAATGATATAGTGAAGCTTGGATAATCAAGAATGGAATGATGGAAAGAAGGGAACATGGGCTAACGTTAGAAAGGAGATGATAAAGGTCAGATAAGGAAATGATCCTAAGATTATGGGCTAACTCCAACCTGTTCAGACACTTTCAAACTCAAACAATGATGTAGAAGAATCAGTCATTTTCTTGGCCAATTGCTATTATTTCTCAAAGGTTAGCCTGGTGACAAAGATGTCTGCAAATTGTAAAAAGCTCCGGCTGCACACCATACAGTGTTGAGGCCATTGTAGATAAGATATGTGCTCAAGGTGACTACCACTGATGGCACCATACAGAACCTCAGAGATGTGAAAATAGGTCACCAACACTCCAAAATGCAAAGCAAATATTGTTTATTGCAAATAACATCACATAGATAAAAATAGCCAATAGTTCGGGGCCGCAGAGGGTCCCTTCCTCAAGGCAACACAGTGATGTCACTGTCACTGTGTCGTCTCGAGGAAGGAACCCTACACAACCCCGAAACATTGACTATTTTGACCTATGTGATGTTATTTGCAATAAACAATATTTGCTTTGCATTTTGGTGTGCTGATGACCTATCTTCACATCTCGAAGGTATCGGCAAAGTGCATAAATATCCATGCTTGTCTGGTGTGAGCATGTAGGTTTATGCAATGATGACTGCAAAGACTGATCCTATTGGTGTCTAACATCCATGACTAATCTAGGGTATCCTTGATAAGAACTTTTTGTTAAAACGATGATATTGTCTAAAAAGAGTGAAAGATAAACAAACAAGATTTGTCACACCAGCAGCACCTGTATTAAATGAGTACAATACCATGCAGTTTTAAATATTAATTTCCCTTGAATACTCAGACTGGTTGAATGGAAATGTGCAGCAGACAGGACTTTGTTCCAACATACCTCTATACAACACGTTGACATGAGCTAACCCTGTTGTGAATAATGCATCTTCCAATCTCTGTAGATTTTGTACAAAGAATGCAAGGCACCAGGTGTGAACGAGCCCATTATGTGAGACTAGCGGTGTCTGAAAAAGTGACAAGCACAAAGACTGAAAGAGAGAATTCTTGAAAACAATGCCAGAGAGGAAATTCTGAAGAATATGAGTAGTCCCCATTTTTAGTAACAGGATGTTATTAAAATTAATGTAAATGTTATACTTTATCTTCTCATGCCTCGGTTGTTGGATTTAGACTAGGTTTTTCAGCTTCTAGATCACGTAATCTGCTCCATACCTGCTATTATGTGGGCATGACAGTTATATGAAAAAAAATAGGGAAATTGGGTAGATGATTAACGACTACCTAAGGTCACAAACCACAATCTTCAGACAAGGATGACCTGAAAAAACTGCTGATGTACCGAAAAACAATTGTGTAGGTTTGGTGTCTTAATCAATATAAATGACTGATCTGTCTTGCTGCTTACTGCATTTCCAGTGCAACTATGTAAGCACTGCCAGGCTCCAGCTGCATGCTCAAAGCTGTAAATATGTTAATTGAAATGTGGGAATCTAGCAGGAAAAGTCAGCTGGTCACAGCTTCTGCCTCCCTGCGGCAATGACAGCTTGTCAGATTCTAAAATCTATTTGCACATGACATGAGCACTAACTCTCACTGCTGTTTGCCTGTTGCTTGCCATGAGAAGACTAAACTGTGACACCCAGTAAAAACAAACCCTAGGTCAGCCCACCAGCAGTCTAAGGGCCTTACATCATACTATCAAAAGGGTTGTCCTACATACTAGAACACCATTGTATGTCCTGCGTTTGTGTTTCCATTGTATTTCATCACATACACTTTCAGAAATCATCTCAATAATCATAGTGATGGCACAAGTGACCAGTTCTAGGCATTCTGTGAAAAGAGGGCCTTATCTATAGCGTACTACCAGAGACAGTCAACATACTGTACAACAGGAGAAACCTTTGTGTGCTGCATCATTTCAGTTCCTTCATAACTGAGGCAAACCAAAGCATGACTATAAAAAAGGGGTTGTAACAGGTTCAACTACATTTTGTTTGGGGCACTTTTAAAGTGCAAATATTAGGGAAAGTTTATTCTCATAATGTTTCGCCTAAAATAGTAGGAGACTCAGAGTCCAAAAGCCAAAGATATACTCAATTGGGAAGGTCAGAAACTACACTTGTGTTTTGAGAACATGTATGTTACCACAAGGTCTTAAACATTCTTAAGATAGTTAAAGTGATTCTGTTGCAAAAATGGTAGTGGCAATATAAGGTTTTCCTGAAAGAAGAAAGCTACCTCTCCTGCGGACCTGAACACTGCTCTAATAAAGAGGAATCGCCATCTGAAGTCTCTTTTGAAACTGACACTTCCCGGAGTGTCAATCTCATGGTCCCCCTCGCCAACATTCAGGTCACTATTGTATTTCGTAGTGAAATAGGGTGGACTGGAGGAAACATTAACACTCCTGGAAGTGTTGGCTTCCAAAGTGACTTCAGGTGGCGATTTCTACATATTAGAGCAACGCTTGGGGCAGCAGGAGAGTTATTTACTTTGAAGTGAGGGCTTTATTGTCACTTCATTGTCATTGTCATTTAAGCAACAGTGTATTTCTACTTTTGCTGCCAGATGGAGATAACACCTACTTTATATCTGTTATATGTTCCCATTCACAAAGCATTACTTAAAAAAAAAAAAAATCTGCTTAGCTGAAAAAACTACCATCAACTCCAATATAAATGTACTTTGCTTTTTACCTTCAATATAACGAATTTTCGTAACGGAACGAAAATACGTCAACGGAATTTCGTATTTACTGCCTGTATTTGTAATGCAACTCTCAGCAGCAGAAGAGAATCTCTGATTGGTCAACCAAAACGAAATACGAATTCCGTTAACGGATTCCGTATCCGAATTTCGCATTTCGTATTTAAAAAAAAAATACCATCAACTCCAATATAAATGTACTTTGCTTCTTAACTTTAATATAACGAATGTTCGTAACGGAACGAAAATACGTCAACGGAATTTCGTATTTCCTGCCTGTGTGTGTAACTGTGTATTGTAATGCATCAGCAGCAGCGGATCCGTATCTCGGATTTAAAAAAAATCTTGTCATGCTGTTCAACCTCATTTACAGGGGTAATATTAGTTCCTGTTTCAAAGAAATTCGGATCCGAAATTCGTTAACGGAATTTCGTATTTCGGATATAATTCGGAAACTGCCATTCGGATTTCGGATGCTCCGAAATTCGGAATTTCAAGAAAATTCGTACGAATTTCGATTCGTAACGAAACGAATCGCACATGTCTAAAATTCAGTGCAACTGATTCAAATATCCAAACAGTTCTTATGACTTTCCTGCCACTTACTCATTGGATCCCAGATCAAGAACCGGAATTTCAATACATACAATGATTTTTAGGTTTGTTGTGTTAATGGGAACACACAACAAACATAGTGGGGGTTTGTCAAATTTGACTGCAAAAGTGGAAATACACTATAAAGTTTAAGCGCATTACATGTATAGTACTTTTTAGCACTCTATAGACCTAATAACAAGTGAAAGTTTGTGTTGAAATAAAATTATTTTTATCTACAATATGTCCCCAAAGATTTAGAACAAATGGAAATTGTCTCATAAAATAGTGTTTTTTTAGTTGAAATCCAGGAATTATGCACAACAGTGCCCCACTCCCAGGCAGCCTATGCCACAAGCAATGGTTTATTTTGGTTTGGGGTTGCTCTAGGGAAGATGAATCGCGGGCACTCCCCCAATCTAAATTTTCCCCACCCCTTCCTGGTTAAGACATTTTGCGTAACCCGTCAGTCGCTGGATACAGCGCCCATGCTGTATGGGTCTCAGGGGGGCTCTGCAGGGTCTCAGCCTGAGGAGGAGGGAAAAAAAGAGGATCACTTTCTTTAGGAGGGCTTTTCAATGTATTGGTGCATGGTCCTGGAAGAGTAAGAGGTTAACCCGTTGGTGTGATGTCAGGGAGATATCAGAAAATGTATATTTCACTTCAAGGCATGAAAAAGATAAAATAAAGTAATTTTGGGCAGATAACAATCTCTGCCACTATAACCTGCAGATAACTATGTACATTGTTGCAAGTTCCTGTGGAGATCTACTACTTGTACTTTGCAGGCATTAAGTGTTGGCATCAGAGTCAAACACATCATCTTGCAAACATCTTTGCTGAGTGCTAACGTGGCCAACGACACCTCTTTCAGTTATCTGAAACCGCCCAGACAGTCTGTCTCACTGGCCCATTAAAGTGAGATCAAGTGTGAAGAGCTTTGATAACTGACAAATGAGCTGTTGTTAGCTCACACTCAACTGCAGTGATTTGAGAACATGTCCCAAGAACAAATCCCTCAAAGCTCACTGTCTGGAGAAAATATAATGCTGGTAATGCTGAGATGGAAACTGTTGCTAGACAAATAATGTTGGAACAGCTGTGTGAAGGTCTGACAATGTATGTGTCACTTACATAACAGAGAATGCTGTTAGATCTGCAGATGGAAACCTTAGCTTGTTCTATTGTGTTCTTCTGATTAAGCAGATATAAGAAGATACCATACCTCACCATATATACTTAAAATAGGAGCCACATGAATATGCACTGACATGCACTTAAAGCCTAACACAAGCTTCTTATTTCTGTCTGAGGCTCCATTGGGAGGTTTTCCTTCACTTTCTGTCCCTGTGACACCACAGCAGACATCCCAACCTGCAAAACCTTATTTCAGGGAAGTTCCCGTCTCATTTCAAGCAACATGGGATTCAGGGGTCGTCAACAGGACAGGGAGATACAGTCAGAGCCAGGACAAAGTCCTTTGGCACCCAGGGATGCTAAAGGATGCTAAAATGTGCCCCCATACCCCTCCCACAAGCTTTTTAATTTGGTGCTTAACCATTTTCGGGCCGCAATACGTCTATATACGGCGGCCCGCAGAAGTGGTTAAAACAAGAACACGGCTGGTGCTGCAGCCGTGTTCTTGGTGTCATTGTTAATAGCCAGCGATGGCTGTTAATGTACAAGCAATCCGACATCTATACAGCTCCCAGATCGTTTGTATCAAGAGGCGCTGTCCCCTCCCCCCCCCCTGCCGGGCCGCCATCGCTTCCCTGGGATCCGCTGTCCCCGTGCGGGGCCCGTGACCAGCTTGGCAGGTCTCGCCGCAACGATCACTGAACCCGGAAGTGATGTGTATTACATCACTTCTGGTGTCACTATTTCCATTCTCCGGCTCTTAGACCCAGGAGAAGCTGGGGAAGCAGATCTCTGCTTCCTCAGCTTCTTTGGGGTCCCTAGGTGACATTAGGGGTCAACAAAAAGTAACATATAAGAAAAAAAAATGCAAAATAAAAAGTCGCCACCCCCCACATGCACGCACAAACACAAGCAAACACGCGGCAGTGCAAAAATTGTGCTACACATATTACATATCGTCGGAGTGAGAGCAATAATTCTAGAGCCATTAATCACTGTTAGCACTAAACTGATGAGCGGTAAAAGTGTTTAAAATGTTCCCTATGGAAAATTTTGGGTAGTAAAGTTTTTCACGGGTGAATGAAATTTTAAGGCTTGACATTTTTGGTATCTATTTACCTGACGTGACCCCATCATTTATATTTTATCAAAAAATTGGGTATTAGATTCTGTTTCTGTGCACTCAATTTTAATTAAGTTTATTTTATCCTATAAATACTGGTTTGATAAAAATTTGTGCAAGTACCGGGCGACATAAAAAAATTGCAACTAGCATTTTATTATTCTACAGGGCCTCTGCTTTCAGAAAACATATAATTGTTTGGGGGTCTGAAGCTGTTTTCTAGCCAAAAATGTTTATTTTATCGTGTGTGCAAATAGTAAGAAATTGCTCTGGACAGCAAGTGGCTAAAAAACAAATACAAATTTAAACAATGCAAACAATGAAAGAACACACAAAAACTAAGGAAAGGGGATGATGGATGTGATAAAAACTAATTAGGGTTAAATAAAGTTAAATTACACATTTTGGAATTAAAAAAAATCAAACTATAGATTGAACTATAGGGGTTCAACATTTCAATCATGTTTGTGGTACAAAGTGTTTTTTTTTAACATAGAAATGTTTGGGGGGAAAAAGGGAAGGAGTTAATTAAAATCAGGGTTCACTAATGGTTAATAAAGGGCTAAAATGTTGTTTTAAAAATGATTCATGTATTTGTCTGTTTTTTTCATTTTTTACATGAATACATAGCAGGACCTGTGCTGTCAAACTGAGAGCTCAGTCCTGCAGACTACACAGGGAGAATGCAACTCTTCCTGTGTAATCACCAGAGCTTCATGGGCACTGTGATCTGTTTACAGAAGCCCTGATTAAGGGGGATCATTTGGCCCCAAAAACTTGTTGGCTGTTTTCCCGCCAACAATGTTGGTAAATTAAAATACAGTCCTGGACTCTTGAGATTTGTGTTTGGAGCATTTGCGGGTTGATTACGTATGGATTTCTATATAGGGAGGGTCACGTACCTTTTGAATAGCTGCCGAACCTGGGCTATTTGGGCCCTTGTAAGACTTTTTACCTATAATCTATTTATCAACATGGTCCTGCACCTTACCTTGTACTTGGGGAATACCAGCTCAATCCTGCATGGTGTAGGACAGGGTTGGGTGATGCAGATGCAGACAAGGCTCCCATCACAGTTGCACCCTTTGCAGCACAGCACCCAAGGCAGGTGCCTCTACGGTCTCTGCTCTAGTCTAGCCCTGATTACAGTTATTAATATAAACCCTTTCAAAAAATGTAATTAATTCACTCCCATGAATATGTTCTTGCCTGTTTCTCAATTGGACAGATTTCCCATCAGTTCCTGTCCTCACTGAAAATAAGGGTAAATCTTGTCAGAAGGGACAATAATAGCAATAAACACCTGACCAAACTACGTATCCTTCCCCACTCCATTCAACACAAAAAAGGAGGATTTGGCTCAGTCAGGGAAGTAAAGGAGGTTTTCTTTTGCTACTTTATGATGCTTTTGCATGACATAGTAACTGGATTTGGTACTTGTTTAGACTGTAATACATGAGCCTCTAGATGTACTTTAAAAAATAAAGGTTTATGAAAGTCCCTAAAGGGTTCACTCAGTCTTTATGCTGTTTTTTCCTCAGGGTTTTCAAAGCAAGAACTTCCAATCAAAGCGTACAATCCACTGCTGGGGCATTGCAACCATGACACTCTGGGCATAATTGTTTGCATGCACTCATTATGGCAAACCTGGCAGGCAAGTGACCACCTTATTCAGATTAGTAATGGCAGCTGTATTTCCAGTAGGGAGATTAATTGAAGTGCTTTACAATTAAAAACATTCATTAGAATTGCTTGGTATGGTTTTTTTTTCCATTTGCCAACAATCATGATTACAATCCATACTATTACCAAAGTATGCACAGGGAGATAAACAATGCAGTTGTGCCAGTTAAACATCAATTATTTCCAGAAGCTGTTTATATATGGCACTTTTCAAAGTCTGCATGTTATTAATCTACAAACAGGGCAAAATCAGTGGTAACACAATTGCTTTAAACAATATTAGATAACCTTTGCAATATACAAAGTGTTTGCAAAAAACAAATATATTACATATTTGATTGACTAGTTTAAATCTGGCAAACAGAACAACACTGATTTTGTACTATAAATGAATGTTACAGTACTGCATGTAACAATGGCAATCATATGTAACGATAGATACCTCAGAGTGAAAAATGTAGCAAAATGATTGCCAAAGTAATACTTTTTAATAAATAGTACAAGGTTTTGTGGAGCACTGAGGCCCCTATAGCAACTGTATTTATATATACTGTATATATATATATATTTATATATACAGTGGCGGAACTACCACCATAGCGAACGATGCGGTCGCTATGGGGCAAGCCGCTGTCCTCCTGTCAGTTTCAGGATGACAGTGGCTGTGTGCGTGGACGAGCGGAGGATCAGTAAGTATCATTGATATTTACCGATTCTCCGTGTGCAGCACAAACACTGGAGTGATTGTCCTCTAGAATATATAGGGCAGACTGAAGTGTGTCTCATGTAGATCCACCATCCCTTGAGAATGTCTGTACGACGAAATGCGTCGGGGGCGGGTCTGCATTTATGTCACACTGTCAGTCTGATTAGTTAAGTTTTAACTGACTTGCCGGCTTTTTTTGTTTTGTACTAATTTGTTTAAAGCGCTGTTTTATTTAATACATTTTCTATTGGGTACACTATGAGCGTATTGCTCTTTTTCTTCCTGGCTTGGATCGAGGGACATATGTAAAATCTGTGGTGGCCGTTAAGGAGAAACCAGCGAGGGGAGCGGCGGCTTCCATTCTGGTGGGACCCACCACGGCGGACTAAAGATCTGAAAGCTCGGACGGTGAACTGCGGCTCCCATCTCAGGGAGATATATGGCTTTATGACATCTGAAGTGTGGTGAGTGCATACCCTAGAGGGGCTCTTCGTTCTGCTTATTGTATTATGGGAGGATCGTATTTTGGACATACATACACATTTTTTGAACTTCACAAATCTCTTTTGAACTTCACTATTAATTCGTTTCTGGAAGAAATTAAGTGGTTCTTTATATACTGCTATGGTATACGCTTGATACCTCTTTTTGCACATTTTTGGGACTTAGATGACTTCCACTGAAATTGCTCAACATATATTTTATATATAGTTTATTATATAGTCACACACAAATAAGTTTTTACATTTTTTCATACACTTAGTCTCCTTGAGGAGAAGTCTAGATTGTTGCTTGGTCTGGGTGAACTGAAAGTACATATATTTTTGTTTGCATATATTCTGTCACAGTTGCAATTCTATTACTATTGTTTCACCTTACACACAAGAATTGTCTTTGATACTTTATGATACACAGTGATTTTTTTGGGATAATTTATGATACCCAGCAAGTTTGTTAATTTATTGCAATTTCCTTTTATACATCACTATTTTGAGGTTAACACTGTGAGACTTTTAGCGCTGTACTCTGCACCAATTAACCTTTAAGGCTCACCGCCTAAGTTCAGCAGCTTCTAGTTAATCCGGTTTTTCTCCTTCTGTTTCCTTCCATAAGCGCAAGTTCTGCTTCTTTATTAGATGTATAATATAGCCTAAACTGGTGCCCAATCTTGAAAACGGTCAAGACATTGACTCCATGTGAAATAATTACTATTAACTAGCCCTCTTTCTTAAATGTTAGCACCAGTCTATGTCTTTGTAGGATGGATAAATAGGAGTTATAGAATGCTTACCATTCCTGGTGCTCCAAGCTTTTTCTAGTGCTACTCATAAAAGCCCAGTAAAGGGTTCAGGGAATGATAAGATTACACATTAATTGATCCTCCACTCCTGCAGAGATCATGTGACCAAATACCTAAGCTTTTGGTTATATAAACATGAAAGAGCACACAGCATCATCTTCTGTTAAAGAGTGTGTCATTCTTTTTTTTTTTTTTATCCATCCTTCCAGGGCTGTTAATACAGCTTTAAGGTAGCAGGTGAGAAGAAGTGCACTTAGAAAAGACTTCAATCAAACATGAAACCTAGTCTATGCAATATATAAAGGATACATAGTCTACCTGATCAGAATTTGTATTTTATTCAGTGTTGCTAGAAACCGCTATAGAGGAACCACTGTATGTAATCTGCTTATTGCAAGTCATTTGTTGCTCTGCAAATAATTTCTGAGCTATTTAAATGTGCAGATGGATATTCAGAATAATGTCCAATTTGCCTGTCACTCAACCGCTTTCACTTAGTATGGCTGAGAGCACACTACAAACTGGTCAGGGGCCTCTGGATTATATACTTAAAATTAAAGAAGTAAACTAAGCAAACTTTTTGGTTTAGTTGGTTGCAATATTTCCAGGACAGCATTAGCTCCTAAACCTCACATTGTAACAGGACTCAGTTATGGCTGCCTTGTCATCACTAGTGTATTCAATAACAAGCACAGAACCAAATGAAATTGACCAGGTGCCAAGAAATTATTATCTTTGACCAGCAGGAGCAGATTTAATGTGGAGGAAGCAAATCAGCCCCCTCCTGCATTATTACACTGTAAATCATATTGCCGGGTGTTTTTCCAAGACCAAATAAACAATTCTATATTTGTCGGCGTAATATAAATAGTAGTTAATATGGAGGTGGCAGTGTACAATCTAGACAATGAAAAAAACTATACATTTTCATGGAGCATACACTAAAATTCACCTGAACTATGGAACATCTGGAAATGTTAATTGTGCCTAACAGGACTCTGAAGAAAAATCTACTTTTGTCTTTAATTCATCCTGAAAAATAGTAGTGAACTTCCTGTGAATATGCCTTTATGTATGAGGTAGGGGCTTCCATGAACTCAGAGATTGGGTCTTGCTCAGTACTAGTGACCACTTGACCTGCATTCCTACAGGCTTAAACAAGATTTTCAGAAGAAAATACTAGAATGTAAAGGGATTTAGCTAGATGCTGCCAAAAAATGGCTGCCAGGATTGAGATTAGAGCTATTTAGTGTGTGGGCTGTGTATCCCGAGTTTGACAAAATGCAACATTTTTTATGTTTCACTAAGATGTATATTTAAAGATTTATAGCACAGCAGGTATTCCTATATTACCAATTCAGTCACAAATAACAGGTATATTCATCAAGAAGGGATTTGTTAACAAAGTTATTCAAGCCATGAAATTAGGCCGAAGGGTACATCTGAACTGACAAAGCTGCTAGTTTACATTAAATATACAGCCTAATATGTACAGCCATGTATCATGCTTGCATGCAACTGTGTTAAGTGTTTCAAGCTTGTTAGCACTCAGTGAATATCATAGATGGTGATTTTGGGAGTAAACTGGAAATAAAAAATCCATTGGGTTATGATGAGGTCCAATGAAGGGAACCAACAAAACATTATCAAGAGATCATATGTAGTTTAATGGATCCACTTTTAGAATTCAATACCTGTATTTGACCAGCCACAAGCTACTTAGGTCTCTGTTCAAACTTAATACCGATTACAGAATAAATTATGTGATTTATGACATGTCAATGGTATCGCATTTGCTGCTCATCTTGGAAAGCCTCAACACATATGCTATGCTATTTGAATCAACAGGCATCATCTCCATTGCAGTCCTCTCCTAGTTGCTCGGTTTTCTCCTGCGGCCCCCTAGGGGGAATCTAGGTTGTGAGTATTGAAGCTTCTACAGTCCTGTTTTGCTCACTTCAATGGGAGAATAGCTGCTGCTATATTCATTTATGGTTACAATCACCCACATAATATGTTCCTCCTGATGAAGCCATGGCTGCGGCAAAACGCGTAGAGAGTTTTCTACAACAGTAACGGTCCTTTGATTCCAACTAAGGACTCACGGATCATAACTTGTCATTATCTCTGTATATGAGTATACAAGGTTCATGCTTACCAAGTTGAGGCTGAGCACCAATATGCATATACTGTGTGTTTTTATGTTTTGTATTTTTAATGTCTTTAATAAAATATGATATTTTTACACAATTTTGAAGCGTCTGTGAAGGTTCTAGAATTCCCTAAAAAGCCCTCCATGACTTCCAGCCCTTAGCCTTTTGGCTTCGGAACTGTCTCTTTTGTCCAGGTATTGCTGTAGATAACTGCCGCACTCCTTACCGAATGCCCCTTGTGCTGAAAGATAGGTGCTGAAGTGACTGCGGATGGCACCGCACTTCACAATATATATCAGAAATGTCACCAGCACACCAGTGGATAGTGTTCAAAAATAAGAATAAAAGACGCTTTATTTTTGAACACTATCCATTGCTGTGCTGGTGACATTTCTGATATACAATGTCAATGGTATCTCTCACACCCCTGTATATATTACGGAAAATTGTTATCATACTTACCGTAATTTTCCTTTCCTGGCTCCTCCTCATGTCAGCCTACTGTGGGTCATCTCCGCCCTCTTGACCCCCCGTAGGACCTCCCTACTAGAGAATAAAAGGTGGCCTCCCCTTACCTCCTATGTTCCCTAACAAGTACTCGCGACGGCCACAGAAAAATGGGGGGGACCGTCAGGCTGACATGAGGAGGAGCCAGGAAAGGAAAATTACGGTAAAAGCGTCTGTGAAGGTTCTAGAATTCCCTAAAAAGCCCTCCATGACTTCCAGCCCTTAGCCTTTTGGCTTCGGAACTGTCTCTTTTGTCCAGGTATTGCTGTAGATAACTGCCGCACTCCTTACCGAATGCCCCTTGTGCTGAAAGATAGGTGCTGAAGTGACTGCGGATGGCACCGCACTTCACAATATATATCAGAAATGTCACCAGCACACCAGTGGATAGTGTTCAAAAATAAGAATAAAAGACGCTTTATTTTTGAACACTATCCATTGCTGTGCTGGTGACATTTCTGATATACAATGTCAATGGTATCTCTCACACCCCTGTATATATTACGGAAAATTGTTATCATACTTACCGTAATTTTCCTTTCCTGGCTCCTCCTCATGTCAGCCTACTGTGGGTCATCTCCGCCCTCTTGACCCCCCGTAGGACCTCCCTACTAGAGAATAAAAGGTGGCCTCCCCTTACCTCCTATGTTCCCTAACAAGTACTCGCGACGGCCACAGAAAAATGGGGGGGACCGTCAGGCTGACATGAGGAGGAGCCAGGAAAGGAAAATTACGGTAAGTATGATAACAATTTTCCGTATTCCTGGCCCTCCTCATGTCAGCCTACTGTGGGATGTGAAAGCAATGCCCTGGGAGGGAAAAACTCAACCAGACAAACGAATCTGCAAAAAGTATTTAATGTGACTAAACGACACCCCCTTTAGAGAAGGCCGCTGAAAGAATAGATACACCTAAGGAATCCTCCGTGCCAAAACGAACATCGATCTTATAATGCCGGAGAAAAATGTTCAGAGTGCTCCAACTGGCTGCTTTGCAAATGGCATCGACTGGCACTCTTGCATAACTGGCCCATGAGGCCGCCATACCTCTCGTGGAATGAAATATGATAGTAGCATAATACAACATTTGACATCATGACAGGGCAAACAATCATGTATTGGCTACTGAGTGAACTGACCATTTATTGGGCCAACATAAAGAAGAAATATTGCTATGCGCTTGTCAGATAAACCTATTTAAACTAAGAAAGATCTAGAGGATCAATAGGTGAACAAGAAAGAGTAGAGCTAAGAGGAAAGAAAAATGAATCGGAGCAGGAGGGGAAGGGTGGGCGTGGGATGAGCGCTATCTTCATTTTATCGGATGGAGACACCGAGCAGGGGAGTGCCAGGTTGGGGAGACCCAATATCAAAGGGTTAATAGTTGTCGATCAAACGACGGGGGAAGTAAGAGAGAGACCCATGGGTTCCAGAGTTTTTCAAATTTAGGCACACAATCTAGTAAGCGGGCCGAAAGGTTTTAATTGTAGAACGTCCAATTAATTTTGCTTTTAACTTCTGAAATAGATAGGGATTGCGACAACCAGGCTCTGGCTATTGTGCGTTTGGCTGCTGACAACACTTGTAGCATCAATTTGAATTGTAGGGTAGTGAGACCTATCGGTTTTACATTAAGAAGAGCGTCTAGTGGGGTGGGAGAGATATGCCTGTTCATTAGTATAGAGATGATCTGGAATACTTTTCGCCAGAATGCGGCCACTACCGGGCACGACCACCACATGTGTAAGTATGTACCATTTTCACCACAACCTCTGGTGCAGAGGCCATCGCAGGCCGGCATAAAGTAAACCAACTGTGTAGGCACTCTGTACCAACAAAGAAGCACCTTATAGTTAGCCTCAAGAGTGACTGCATTTTTGGAACATGACTTGGTGCTGTCTCATATTTGGGACCAGGTGTCTTCGTCGATCGTGAGGTTGAGATCAGTGTGCCAACGGTCCATATATTTATGATGAGGCGGGCCCGTGCCGATGCTTAAGGAAGAGTATAATTGTGAGATTAAACCTGGGGCATGGGGATCTTGGTTGCATGTTCTTTCAAAGGGAGACATGCGCAAAGAAGCTATTGGGAATTTTATTTGTGATTGGATATAGTGTTTAATTTGGAGATATCTAAATATTTCATTAGAGGGAAAGTTATACAGGTGAAACTCGAATAATTAGAATATCGTGCAAAAGTTCATTTATTTCACTAATGCAACTTAAAAGGTGAAACTAATATATGAGATAGACTCATTACATGCAAAGCAAGATAGTTCAAACCGTGATTTGTCATAATTTTGATGATTATGGCTTACAGCTCATGAAAAGGGGGATTCAAGACCTGGAAGAAACGAAGGGTTCCAGAGTATGGACATCTCCCCAATTAGATTGGGGAGAGATAAGTGCGGTTTGGAGATGTAGAGCAAAATGTCATCTGCGAAGAGACAGATTTTGTGTTGCTGTCCTGCTACTGAAATACCTGTAATGTCTGGGTGTGCACGTATTAGTGCAGCTAGAGGCTCTATTGCTAGGGCGAATAGGAGGGGGGAGAGGGGGCACCCCTGCCGCGTCCCTCTGTGAATTGGAAAGGGTGTGGATTTGTAGCCTGCATATTTCACTGATGCTACCGGTTGAAAGTAGAGTGTCGAGATCCAGGTACAAAATTCCTTACCTAACCCCCAGCATGTCGAATAGGTAAGACCATGACAGGGAATCAAACGCCTTATGCATATCTAGTGATAAGATATGCATAATAAGACGGAATATTACGTTTTCTGATTAAATTTATCAGGAGGCAGGTTCTGCGGACATTATCTCCAGCTTGACGGCGCGGCATAAAGCCTACTTGATCCCTGTGGACAAGCTAACCTATTATTCCATTTAATCTAGTTGCCAGAATTTTGGCCAAGATTTTAATACCGATAATCAGAAGTGATATTGGTATGAAATTTGACCAGTTAGTATCATCTGAATTTGGCTTTGAAATCATGCATACTGTGGCCGCTAGGGACTCCTGTCTGAATCTGCCACCCACCCGGAGGGTATTTAATGCATCAGTGAGTAGTGTGGTCAGTAAGTCAATAATTTTTTTGTTATAACCTGCAGTAAAGCCGTCAGGTCCAGGCCGTTTGTTGGGCTTTAATGATTTTATGGCCGCTTGCACTTCAAGTTTAGTTATTGCCATATCCATGGAAGTGCGTTGAGAATCAGTATGTATATATATTTTTTAAAGCATTAAGCTGAATTTAACAAAAATGCACCTGCTATATACAAGAAAAAAAACCTCACAAAAATGCTTAATACATGCTTTTACATTCATGTTTCTACTTGATCGATTCCATCGCCTGGAAAATGTGTAGTATTGCATGAAAAACATGTTTAAAATACTTAAAAAGGATATGAAAAGTGCATGTAAAATGTGAGAGTTGACACAGACAAATGGATCTTAAAAAGTTCATTTAACCCAAAACCTATGTTTCCATATATACAAGCTACAATGCCTTAAAGTTTTGTTTTTAGGGCATCATTTCCCAACCCGTGCTCCATGACACATTTGTGTCAAAGGTAATATATCTACTCTATTTCTATGAGGAAGTAAGCAATAAATTAGACAAAAGAATGGCTGTGGATATGATATATTTGGACTTTGCAAAAGCATTTCACACAGTTCCCCACAGGAGGCTTATGTAAAAGGTAAGGTCTGTAGGTATAGAGCATTCAGTCTGTAATTGGATAGAAAACTGGCTTAAAAAGTGTATTTAGAGAGTGGTGATCAATGATTTATACTCTGAATAGTATGAGGTTGTTAGTGGTGTCCCCGAAGGTTCAGTTTTGGGTCCCTTAGTGTTTAATCTACTTATAAATGATATAGAGTTGGGGATTAAAATTACAATTTCTGCGTTTGCAGATGACACCAAGCTATGTAGTGGAATAAGTTCCTTATAAGATGTCTCCAACATACAAGCAGACCTGAATGCACTGTGTGATTGGGCATCTATATGACAAATGAGGTTTAACCCTTTCGCTGCCAAGGACGTATGGCATACGGACCTACAAAAGTGCTTCCAGCTGGCCAGGTCAGTATGCCATACGGACCTGGCATTTACAGTTCTACTATAAGCTGATGGTCGCTTTAGCGACCATCAGCTTATACTGATATTAAAGTCAAAAGAATTTTGAGCTATTTTAAATGCTTATGAAATCGCTTACAATGGATGCTGCTCCTTGATGTTTAAAAGCTTTAGTTTCCAGCAGAATCAGCTGGTCCCCTGAGCACTGGCCCTTACATCCTGATTTAGAGTGACTCCTTTCTCAAACCGAGTGCTATGCAGTCACCCTTGTGTGTGCTAGTAAGATGTGTGTGTCTTTACAAACACACAGACACAGCAAATCAAGCTACTTCCCTCCCCCCTGGCCCCCTCTTCCCCTCTCCAAGCCAGTAGATGAACAGTTGCTGGAGCCTGCACTGTCCTTTGTGATCTTGTAGTGGACAGGAAGTTCAGGGAAGCTGAGCTGGGAGACTTGGGAGCATCTCAGAAACATGATGATTGTGTTTGCGTAAAAATGTAAAGCAATTCTTGTATTAAAAAGAGGTATGGACTCCAGAGAGAGGCATAATCCTGGCCCTGAGCAAAGGATTAGTAAGACCTCATCTGGAATATGCAGCTCAGTTTTGGGCACCAGTTGACAAAAAGGATGTTGTGGAACTGGAGGAAGTGCATAGAAGGGTGACTAAACTCTTAAGAGGCATGGAGGAGCTCAGCTTTGAGGAAAGATGAACTGAACTAATAAATACATAAATGGTCCATATAGTGATCTTGGTGCCAAATTATTAACTTTAAGGCACTGCAAAGTGCATATCTGATTGCCTTATGGGGTCAGTAAGGAATTTTTTCCTCTGTTGGAGCAAATTGAACCATGCTTTATCGGGGTTTTTTTTTACTTTCACTGGATCAACGGTGGATAACTGAGGGCATAGTGTTCTCTTTTAAGTTTTTTTTTTACCTATCTCTATAGGTTAAACTTGATGGACTTGTGTCTTTTTCAACCTAACAATGTAACTTGGTTCTGCACTGTCCGCAGCTTACCTTACACTACCTTACGTCAGCAAGTTGTAAGGCTACAAGCACCACAAAAATGTCAGAATGCACAGTTGTAGACATTTTCTTGTTCCCTAGTCTAACAAGCCAGTTTATTAGTTGAACAAATAAACAGAAAAACACCCAAGCGGTGTAGAATGTGTGTGATCCAAGATAGGAATGCAAAGGATCACGACTGTAAGAGTTGCAGAGGTAAATGGGGGTTTGGGAAGTAGTGTGCAGTGGAAAAAAATGCATGAATACTTTGGGTCCCTGTAAGTATACAAATAATATCTTCTGACTTATCGTACCATATCAACATAATTGTTCAAGATCAGCGATTTGGAGGGTACTGAAACCAGTGAGTCTGCTAAACAGCCAGGCAACTAGCATTACAAAATGGATGTAATTAATCAAAGCCCCGATAGTTCTATCACAAAACTAGGGCTGTGCTGCCAATGATGGTACTAATGGAACCTTGGGGGGGTACACTTACTCAATGCAGCTCAGTAATGTGGAGCTTAAAAGGCTCAGCTTCCTGTCTGGCCACTGCAATGCACTTACTGAGCTCCCGGCCTGGCCACTTCAATTGTTACAAAGGCAAGCACAGTGGCCAAGCTTCTTCAATGATGCCGAGTCTGTTAACAGTGCATGTTTTCAAATCAATTTAAAAACCAAAACATATTAACAAAAAAAAAAGAGGAAAGAAAAAGAAAAGAAAAAAGCATCTTACACTTGCCTATGTGAGAGGCACAGTGGCCAGAGAGTTTTTTTTTTTTGCAGCAACGCTAAGCCTGAACTTTTAACAGTCTTCGTGTCACAGAGCTGACTGCCTGTATGTGTGCGTTAGGGAGCAGACATACAGGCAGCGCAACTACCACTGAGGAAGCCATCTTTGCCCTACATGAAAGGTTTACTAAAAAAAAGATTCAGTATTCTGTATTACATAGAAAAATAATTATGATTTACACTTTTGTTTTACACCAAGGGGTAAATAATTGCTGTTTTTCCAATACTGGCCATGAGGAACTGTTATAATTACATAGATCTATAACAGAAAGGTCAGCACTTTGTGGCAATGAGCTCCCACAAAAGCAGGAAAAATAAAGAGCATTGTATCAGTCTTGAAGTGCTCCCATAGTTCTACTAAACATTTAAAGTTTAAGCCTGGGGAAAAATGCAGCACATCTCTGCATTACATGAACATTTCTCTGCAGTTTAACCCTTTAAAAATGCTGAAAGTACATAAAAATATCTAAGGATCCTGAGAAATCTAGTGAATTTAGAATGTATTGTAGGTTGACAACACTGCTTTTGCTGCATTGCAGCATTGTCAGCCCTGCCTGAGTCTTTCTCTGCTGGATCACAAAAATTCACCTGACACCTCTGTCCCTCTTTACATGCATACATGTTTCCCACCTAAAACAATGCTGCCTCCCAAGGGCCTCCCCACACACTGTGTGCAGGGAAACGGCTCTTGGAAGATGTAGTTCTGGGAGTGTGCCTTTATCAATAGGAACGGACAGGGGGCATCCGGCTGACCCCTCCTCCCAGCAGCTGCCCCTGTAAGAATTTTACAAGTATGGTAATGATGTCACAGAGAGTACAAAAAAGGTATTTTTTTGCTACAGGAACAAGTAAAAAAACAAAAAAAAACACATGCTGTAGAGAGTGGCTTGGGGCAAATTAGTAGGTACATTTGCCTATATGTACCCTTTATGTTTTTTGGGGGTTTTTTTTGCTTTGTTTTTGATTCTTGTAGAATGCAGATTTACTTTAATTCTTTTTTTATTAGAGACAATAATCAATTTAAAAACCAAAACATATTAACAAAAAAAAAAGAGTAAAGAAAAAGGAAAGAAGAAAAAAAAAAGCAGAATAAAGTATACAACAGGTACAGTATACCTACATTCTAAGTTTACTACATGGGTAATTACATTAACAAAATAAGAAGAAAAAAAAAAAAGATTACATTTTTGTAGCGACCGACCTCAAAGGAATAAAAGCTCTCTTCTTCTATTCAACTATAATTATCAGGGGATCATTGAAAATCAACCTCTTAGTATACCACAGTGTCAAGATAAAAGATTGCATACATTTTGTACATGTAATTGTAATTGTCGCTAAAGATTCAATAAATGATTCCCATATATCAAAGAACTTTTGAGTTTGAATATTCTTGTTGAGGAAAAAGGGTTAGAGAATGTGGTTATTATAATTATTATTATTATACAGGATTTATATAGCGCCAACAGTTTGCGCAGCGCTTTACAATATAGGGCAGACATTACAATCACAATACAATTCAAGACAAGATGGTAAGGAGGGCCCTGCCCATGAGGGCTTACAATCTAAAAGGGAGGGGGAAGTGATACATGAGGAGGGAGCTTCGTAAGGATGAATTGTTTGAGAACGTGATGGTTGACCGGTTAGGTTGAGGTGGGATAGGCTTCCCTGAAGAGATGAGTCTTTAGGGATCGCCTAAAGGCAGTCAATATGGTTCAGAATATATCCACTGATGCAGGATTGTTTTCTTCCCCACTAAAGATATAATAGACAAAAGCTTTCTGCATCCAGGAGTGATTTTCACTCCATGCAGGTCTAAAAATCCAAAGATTGGCCAAGCTGCAGAGAGGTAAATAATTAACCAAGTTTTGCCGAATATACTTAGATATATCGTCCAAAAGGACTTTATCTTGAGGCAGCTCCAAAAAGCATGATATAAGTCTGCCGATTCCTGCCCACATTTCAGACATCTAGAGGACCCATTCAGGCAGCAGTTAACTCCCTCGCTATTAACAAAACAGCTGGACCAGATGGGTTTCCTGCAGAATTTTATAAAATATTGTTATCGGAAACTAGTCCTTTGCTTACAGAAGTTTAACATAAGATCTTGAGTGATTGTACTTCCTTTCCAGATTTTAATGAAGCATGTACTATTTCAATTTTGAAAGACGGTACAATTGTCTCTTCTTATAGGCCTATATCTCTCTTAAATGGAGATGATAAATTATTGGCAAAAATAATGACTAGTAGGATTCGGAGTATACAGATTGAATACGGTTCTTTGTACAATGATATGAGACATGAAGATTTGAAGTTTTATGGTGGTCTGTTACAACTTTAACAGAACTGTGAACCACTCTTCTAGGGCAATTCCCTATAAACATTTCTGAACTGCTCCCCATTAGTTGTCTAGCTACAAAAGGAGATATGGAAATCCTCCTGCTGTGTAATGTAAAAACAAAAAATAATTTACGAAAAAAGAACAGTGAATGAAGGGAGACTATGTTCAGGGATGCTGAAGGTGGACAAACCTATGCAGACTGAAGACTCCAACTTAAGTATACATAGATGCTCACAATAGTGTAGGCTATCTCCAGAGAATGTTTGCTTCAGGCTTTCTCTTTGGATAATAAACATGCACATGGGCTGTGTCTTCATTGAGATATAATTCAGACTTGATGGAGGGCCAGATCATTTGAAGGCTACACTGGCATGTGTATGTGCCTCTCAGCCATTTTTTTCCCCATGTGCCACCCATATTAGCCCATCACTGCGAGCTGTCAAATATGTTACAGATGGAGCTACCAGATGATTTCGTTGTGTATCATTAGCATACGTATTGGTGTATACTGGTATTTGAGTTTTGCTTTCAACATGTTTAGAGATCTGGAATACAAGCTGAATTGGATCTTTTGCAGTAATACTTTTGCTATGCATCCCTATTCCGTTACTATTCCGTTATTCCGCTATGCATCACTATTCCGCTATGCCACTAAATAGGAATGCAATAGCCATTTAACTTTAAATGCAGCCCTCAAAGCACACCAAGTTTGACTCTTTAGGTCTAACACCCTGGCCAAGTATTTGTAATGAATTGGATCTCAGCTACAGATCAATGAACCAGCTTGATTATTTTTTTAACAGTGTATTGTTTTGTAACACTATTTTCTCATACAGGAAGATATGTGGAATGTACATATAACTGAAATGGTTGGCAACATGTGTTGTGGAGAGAGGCTACAGTCTATAACAAGATTGTAGAAGTCTTGAGGAAGTTACTTCTTGTCAAGATTCTCATGAAACAGCAATAGTCAATGTTACAAAATAATAAATACTTGCAGTTTAGTAATCATGTAGGAAGTCCTTGTGAGCATCCTGGATATAACCGTAGTCAGTGAGCAATTTTGTAATTAGGAAGTAGAAAAGATTGAAGAGACTCCTGCAATTCAGAATAACTTGCTACGCTGTGAATAGGGTTAACAACCAGGTGTGATGAGCTTGATCAGCGTACTTCGTAGAGTTGAGGGAAGCAAGGGTTAACAACCAGGTGAGGTAGTAGCGAAGTCAGTGTATCTTGCTAGAGACAGAGTGAAGCAAGGGTTAACAGCCAGGTTTGATGAACTTGATCAGCGTACTTGGTAGCATTGAGAGAAGCAAGGGCTAACAACCAGGTGAGGTAGCAGTGTAGTCAGTGTATCTTGCTACAGACAGAGCAAGGCAAGGGTTAACAGCCAGGTGAGGTAGCAGCGTAGTCAGCCTAATGAGTGTATCTCTGGTGTGGAAACAAAGTACTGCAAGGCAGCTTTACGTATTCAAGTAATGGAGGAAGTTTTCTGGGTGTAGCAGCTTCTTCAGCTTGATGAGTGTCTCTCGGGTGTGGAAACACAGTACTTCATGGCAGCTTTACAGATTCAAGAAATGGAGGTAGTTTTCAGGGTGGAGCAGCTTCTTCAGCTTAATGAGTGTCTCTCGGGTGTGGAAACACAGTACTTCATGGTAGCTTTACAGATTCAAGTAATGGAGGTAGTTTTCAGGGTGGAGAGCAGGTAAAACTGCTGTTGGGAGAGGTTTGGCTCTAGCAGTCAATTGCCGGCATTCATTCCTTTGCAAGAATGCCGTGCAGTTGAATTTCGTGGCTTAAGCAGCATAGGGAGACGGAGCTGTGGACCAATTACGAGACGACGGACAGGTGAGTATATTACATAGTTACATAGTATTTGAGGTTGAATAAAGACATTAGTCCATCAAGTCCAACCTATTAGGATCTCATTCTACAGTAGGAGATAAGAATATTTGAAATATTAAACATACATCCTTTGCTGAAATATCAGCTTTGGAAGAACCGTCCAAAAAAATATTCTTTGGTAGTTTGAAATTCTTCTATGCTTGGCATTATCAAAAGATAGAGAGTGAAGAAAGCTTCCATACTATACAAGTTCTTAAAACAGAAGTTTTACTTTAACGTTCACAAAAAAACAAAAACATTTCCAATAATCAGAACAAATTCAACTGCATTACGAGAATATGACAAAAATATGCTCAGAAATATTATGTTCAAAGTATACCTCTGCCAAAACAATGCAAAAAGAAAATGCAGCACATTCATTAGATTTACAAACATGTATTTATAAAATATTAATGTAATAATAAATTCATAGGTCTTATGAATCTATAATTTAGAATCATAAAAACTTGTGAGCCAGTCAACTACTAAATCGTTTTCTAGGATTCCTAAGGACAGTCGTTTTTTTAAAAGTGTATCTACAGCCCAAACGTTTATTTTTAGGTTTGAATCGGAAGAAAGTAAGGAAGGATTAGTAATCATGTCAGGCTTTCGTTGTGAAGCAGAAATAGCCAGCACTCCATAATCTCTATGGGTCTGATGTATTAATGCTCTGCCCAGCGTACAGCAGGGCAAATGCTGTTTGCATTCCTTCCCACCACTAGATAGAGCCAAGGAGCAAAGAAAATTCCTAAGCTTCTATAGCTGTATAGCTGGGTGGAATATTTGTGCATCATTCCCTTAGTATTAAAACAGAGGTGTTAGTAGCATATACAGTATTTGCAGCAAATCAATGTGGGACCCATCTGTAAAGTGTGGTTCCTAATCTAACAAAGCTTCCAACCTGAGACATGCACAGAAATAAATGGATCAAAGGCCAGTGTGCCTGGAGGTAACCAATTCATCCTTAAAGATGCAGATACACACCAGAATCCCAGCACTGCAGACAGGCAGCTGAAGACTGTAATGTGTCCCAGCAATCAATAACTAGCATTGTAATGCAAGGTGCATGTTGCAGTACTATTACATTGTGTATGAATGTCCCAGAAAATGGTAGCAGAGACGTTGTGGTGGTGCTCAAGACAGTCACAGCCGATATAGGAAAGGTAACTAACATTCAACATCCTGTCCACACTATCACCCAAAATCAGTATAGTAGAGTGTGCAGTTAATGTGGCACAGCACATATCTTAAGCAGGAATAGCCAGCACTCCATAAACACTATATATTAAATGGGGCAGTGTGGCTTTCACATAGATTTGCTGAATGCATATGCTACTAACACCTCTGTGTTTAATCCATAGTGTTTATGGAGTGATGGCTATTTCTGCTGTAGTGCAGTTTCACCATTGGCCGTTCCCCTTACTACACCGATTTTGGGTGGTAGTGTGGGACAGGATATTCAATGCTAGTTATGTTGGCTGTGACTGTGACCATCAGTGACAGAAAGTCCAAACTGAGTGGTCACAGGAGCAGATGGAAAATCTTCCAAGAGAAAAAACTGTACCGTGACAACTGTCTATCCTTCCTTTCTTACTTTCTATTGTGTCTATAACATTATAACAGTAATGGAAATCTGCCTCCCAGCTGTCAGTCCCAAGAAGAGACTCTAAGGAACCTGACATACCGTAGCATCATACTTATTTCCTCCCTTTTGCACTCACCTTGCACAACAAGCCCACACTTCAAGTACACAGATGATGGCACCATGTGACCTTCTGGGATTTTCCACCAGAGTGATGGTACCACCATCTAGCTCTCCTGATCCTCCATGTTTGCAAGTCAAACCAAAAATGCAATGCAAGTTTACAGGAGATCACAGGTAGGTGGATGGAGCTTCCATTCAGGTGGCTGTCCTGGAGGATGACTGGGGGAATACCTAAAAAAAATCTTATACAGCAACCAACTGTCCTCCATAGTTACACTGCATGATTTGTTATCCTTACATCATATAGCTCTTAATTTCACAGTATTACCAGGATCAATATGGACAGCCGCGTCAAAGGCATGAAGCCACCTCATTGGCTGGAGGTCTTCACATATTATTTAACTACAAATAAAGCATGGACTTGAATGGCTATTTGTGCCAGACTACACAGAAAGAAAATGCCATGTTTTTAGAGACAACGGGTATATCTCGTTTCCAACGACTGACGTGTAGGATATTGTTTAAGCAGAGCACAGGAATCATTTTGTAACAAACTCTTAGGAGTGTTGGCAGCATTCGGAAAACAAGAGTGGTATAAATACTGCAACCAAATCAATTTATTGTGCCTCACATCAGACGGGAGACCAGAAGCCTTACTGCACTCACACAACAGTTTATTCCGTACCTACAGCTTCTGCATTTGGGTTGCCATAGAAACTAGATATTATCTTAACCCTTTGAAGGGCAATCAGGCACCACCTTACCAATTTCCATGAATCACAAATTCACTTTGCAGTGAAATTCAATAGAAACAATAATATATGCACACCGTGATTAGATGAGAGGCAGCCATTGTTACCTACTCAGAGTCCTTAATGATAAGGACATATTAAAATTGAAAACCATTGTTAGTTTTTATTTACTATGAAATTATTTTGCACAGCCGATTTATTCAATTTTCTGGTGTGCTCCTATCTAATGTACTAACAACAAGCAGTAAGTACATGGGATGCAAATGAAAAGCAGGTGTGCCATCTAGTGGTAGATTTGATATATGCAGAAACTAGTTGTAAATGTCTGTGCCTTGACATTGTAGGGGACATTTATTATTTCTGCCACACAAAGCAATACGAAACAGGAGTAGTGAGATAGACCATCAGACATATTTACTACAAGGTTACAGAATGAGTCAAAAATCCCCCCCAAAAAAATACTGTAAAGTTAAAACCTCACCCTGATCATGTCTTAATTATGCATCTTTTTAGAGTGAAAATCTCTGACATCTTCAGTAATGAATCTGTATCAGAACTTTGGAAACCCTCCCACTTGGCTGCCAGGAATACAGACTCACCGGACTGTAAATCTGTCGCAGAGACTTTTCTGAATGAGAAGCAATGTGATTTGTGACTAATTGGGTCCTTCATTTTCTTGATATATGTCCCCCATTGTATTGTTTATTAGTGTTTTTCAGTTTATTGCACAAAATATGCATGACTATTAGGAGGTGTACAAACAATGTGACGAAATACATTACTAAAAGTGATATCAACTACTTGCCATCCGCCCGTTAAAAAATAAACGTAAATATACGGCTTATCGCGTGCAGAAAAAAAAGCACAAGCAGGACACACTGACGGGTGTAAACAACTGGTAATGGCTGTTACACATACAAACGATTGGCGGCTCTATAGCCGTCCGATTGCTTGTATGTGCTGCCCTGCATCTAGCCGCCCTTCCTCCAGATCTACCACCCCTTCCATTTTTGGTTCCACTGTCCCCTCTAGGGGCCCGGGACCGGCTCAGTGGCTGTCAGAAGGCAGGGAGTTCAGCAGTGTTCTCCCTGCTAAACTCCTCTCCGATCTCTGAATGCGGAAGTGGTGTGTATTACATGACTTCCGCATTCAGCTGTCAATTCTCTGGCTCCTATAGTCAGACATTGGCTGGGTTTAAAGCAGACAGGGATGTGATGTTTTTTAAAACCCTTCTGAGTTTCTCAGACACCGCAGCTACATATGGGATGACCAAATTCTTTGTCATGCTTTTCACTCTCACTGGTACTCTTGGCATTCTTTCCTCTTCTTTCTGTTTTGACAAAAGCCCAGTCTGCATACCCGCAAGTTTTAAGGGCCCCCCTGAGGTGTTTGAATTCCTTCATCTTGGCCTCCGTTCTGGTGGGGATTTCCTGTGCCCGGTGGTGTAGAGTCCTGGGACATCTATTGTCTGCCACATACAATGCTGTTTTAACACCTCTCTGTAGGCAGGTTAATAACACCTCCTAGACTCTAATTATGCAAATGCAATCAACAGCTGGTTGTGATTTACAGATTATGTGGATTGGAGCGAAATTCACTATATTTATTCCCAGATAATTTTTTGTACAAGTCATTCTGAATTGAGAAAGCTGGTCGGATGTCCAGTGAAACGACTTCAAGAAAAAACATTCCAAATCAGCCAATGTGATATGTCTGGATTTGTTTTCTCATTTTGTCTCTCATAGTTGAGGTCTACCTATGATGCCAATTACAGGCCTCTCTCATCTTTTTAAGTGGGAGAACTTGCACAATTGGTGGCTGACTAAATACTTTTTTGCCCAACTGTACTATCTCCACAAGTTATGAATGAACATGAGCAATCAGTATAGAGGCTTCCTGTTCATTTATAACAGGGGCTGCAGAAAGAGAGATTGAAGACTGTGACTGCAATCTTTTTCCATTTTAAAAGGGAAATATCAGTGGTCTGTTTAGACCCCCAATATTTCCCCAATCAATAGACGGTCTAATTACCATAGAGCAGGGGTAGCCAAACTTCAGCCCTCATCTCCTTCATTATCATCAGTGGCATAGCATACATTACACCAGTGGTTCTCAACTCGTGGGTCGCGACCCAAAAGTGGGTCACGGCGTCATGTCTGCATAGACCGGCACACACTGTTTAAACAAATGAGCTGCTAAATAATGCTAATTAGGTTGTAGTTTTAATATTTCCAGTGGTGCTCTGATTTTTGATAAACATTTCCAAATAAAAACAACTCTATCAGCAATCAGACTCCGAATGCCTTCCATTATTTTTAGCAGTCAGAGGCAACGCATTATACACTGTTTAGTGTTCAGAAGCTTTTGAAGAAAGTTACAGTCAAGTGAAACCTTGGGCAGTCTTAACAAATAGTAATTATTCAGGATCTAAACGCTACATCCAACCCTTATAGTGCAGAGAAAAAAATGACTGAAGGCTGCGTAGGCGTGTTATAATTTCTATTCGTATGGAAACAAAAGGACCTCATGTATAGATTGCCTGGAAGAAGAGGTGTCTTTTTTATTGTTCCTTCCTGGAAACCAATTAGATTGTCTGTTTCCTGTCCCCTGGCCAGGTTAGGAAACAAAAAGGAAAAGTTTATCTTTGGCTACGAATAATTTATAGAGTATTTCCCCTCTACTCAAAGAGGGAGGCTGTTCAGTGATTGACAAGACTCAGCACCCCAACTTCTATGGGGAAGCAGAAGACTAGAAGACTGCGGCTGCCTGATTCACCATCTACAGCGGCACTTCCTCTACCACTACAAAAGCAGACTTTCATTGTGCAATAGTATTACTAAATAGTGCAGGCAATCCATTCCTTGATTTGGATCACAATGCTTTTTCATTTCATAAAGTTCATGGACAAAAGTCACGCAGTCAGCACAATCTTCCACATCTTCTTCAGTCACATTGCAGTATTAGAAGTTTTTTTTCTTCTTCCTTTTCTTGCAATTGCAACCATGATTAGTCTCATGTAGTCCCTTCTTCCCCAATTTTGTGTATAGAAAATGACTGATCACCTGAACAACAACAAAAATGAACAAAAACAAAAGTAATTGTAGAAAAATCTAAATTAGTTTTTTTCCCCGGCATGAGCTAGTCACATGTAAAGCCCTCTTACAAGGAATGATCAAAAAAAAGGCTTGTACAGCCCCCTGTTCTCTATCAATGATAAAAGTAAACTTGTCATATGAGAACTGTGGAGGCAGCCATTGTTGTTTTCCTTCTGAAAATCCATGTTGCCTGGCTGTTATGGTCTACAATGAACAATTATGTAGATCAGGAAAGTTAGAGATAATAGAGAGGTCTTTAACTGCTAACTTCCCCCATATTAGTGACTCAAAATATTTAAAAAAACTCCAGCTTGTAGAAAAATTAACCCTTGCAGTGGGGCTAGCCATGCAATGCAAGGATTAACTGCTTGTTTTTCTCTAGGAGTGATAATGAAGAAGAAATACTCATCCCATCCTTGGTTTCGCCTGGCTAGACCTGTCCCGCAGCCTCTTCTCCCCTGGGCTCCTGAGGTCTAAGGTCCCAAGACGTCTAATACAAGTGGATTGGAGGCGAAGACGCTGAGGGACATTTCACAGCCAGAGCGGAGGCGGTCACTGCTGCAGGACTGAGGACTATTTCTTCTTTATCATCACCTCTAGAAAAAAATGAGCAGGTAATCCTTGCAGGGCAGGGGTAGCCCCACTACAAGGGTTAGTTTTTTTACAAGCTGGAATTCCCCTTTAAAGAAAGAGGGGCAGCATGGTCACTAAGCAGCTAGTATTGTTTCAGAAGATGTCAGAAATCTATGATTGCCTCACAACAGGTTGCCTAAGCCCTCATTCGCACTGTAATCAGCCCGCATGTACAGCTCCGTGCAGGGCCGTACTAAGTAGCTCCTGGGAAGGGCAGGTGCTGCGTGCGATTAGTACGCAGCCCCCGTCCTTCTCTATGGGACTACGCGGCTGTATGCCCCCCTACGCTCACCAGCCCTGCATGTCCATGCGGGTGAGCGTACTAGTACGCTGACAGGATGGATCCTGTCTGTGTCCGAGCCGGAAAACACGCAACCCTAAGGACCTGCACTTGAGGTGAGCGTAGGGGGGGCGTACGGCCACGTAGTCCTATAGAGAAGGATGGGGGCTGCGTACTAATCACACGCAGCACCTGTCCTTCCCGGGAGCTGCTTGGTACGGCCCCGCACGCAGCACGGAGCTGTACGTGCAGGCCGATTACAGTATGAATGAGGGCTAAAGGTCTCATATCATTGAATAGTATCCATCTCAAAGTGGAAACAGCTTGATTTAGAACTCCACACATAAAGCAAAACACTCCATTGAAATGCATACATCTTTACTGTTTTACCTGCCAGAGGATTTGTACTGTTTAGATAGTCTTGTGATTCACACCCTTCTGATACACTGCACAGCCAGAAAGAGCACTCCACTACTTTCTAGTTAGGCTTCACGGATCACCTCCCTGCTTTTGGGCAGAGGTGATGATGCTCACTCATGGTCCAATGAGAAGGTTGCAGGTGTAGGAGGTGCCAAAGGAAGCTGCAAAGCTGAACAAAGAAATAAGGGAATCACCTGCCTATGTTGTCTGGCAAAGATGTCTGAATCATAAACTCGACTAATCAGAATTATAAATCCTTTAGCAGGTAAAACAGTAAATACATGTATTTCAAACGTTAGTTTTGTTGTGTGCTAGAGTTCTGCTGTAACTTTTTCCTGAACATCCTCTTTATTTCATCATGTATGTAGTCCAACAGTACTTACGAGAGACTCATAACTTGCTCTGGAAAACATTTTCAGGAGATCTCTGTAGTCGCCACACATCTCGCACTGCAAGCCCAGCCTTATTAAGCTCTCCCAAGCTCCGCAAATCCCCAAATTCTATATATCTGTCTAATGCTGCTTGCAGAATGGTGACAGGGATACTGAAATTTAAATGGGGGTATGTTGCCCCTGTACTGTTATCTCTTGTGTTACTTGCAACAATCCCTATAATAAAAGAAAACAGGAAAAGAAAAAACACAAAAATATATAATTTACCCAGACTAACATAAATAATAATAAATAATACTGCTTCTCTTTTAGACAGTGATAGCAAACAGTTGTCTCTTACTTGGAGACATCAGAATTAGGAATAAGTAGCAGACACCTTCCTTCGCTAATGCAGATTCAGTGTAGAGACACACTAAGGAAGATCATGTATCAGGACTGCCTAATCAGCTGCTCAAGACACATGTTCTCCTTTAGTAAATCCTGATGAAGGGGGGTATTTGTATGAGCCCCCGAAACGTGTTAGCTATTTCTATAAATAAAAAAAGTATGGTGCTTCAATTCACAATCTTGCAACTAATTGAGGAAGCTCTTGTGATTCTGCCATTTATATTTTGGATGGATCTAAATTCAAAATAGGGCCATGCTCATGAGTTGGCTTTTAAACTTTCTGTCTTCCTGACCTGAAACAGTTACAGAGCAACTATGGCAGTTTCCATATTTCTATCCTCATAGTTTCCATTTAAAACATTAGCACACTATTGCACTGTGTTAGCCATCAATTAATGCAGAACATTTGGAGTTTAACTAATACCCTTCATTGGCCAGCATATGTTATCAAAGATGCAAGCTTTCCAGATGATTTGGATCCCTTCTTTAGGCTTTGTACAACTGTAAAAAGCTTGAAGAAGGGATCAAAGGCAGGACAGGACATATTCTAGGAGCCAGTTTACCAATGCTTCTTAAAAATTAAAGTTGGTGCCTAACATTTGAAGTTTTCTCTATTGGTCAATTAAGCTGGCTCCTAAGAAAAAATTCTGCTGACTCCTGGATAAGCCAGACTGCCTCTTGAATTCCATATTCATTTGTCTACTAATGATCTAAGGCATCCCAAAAGCTTGCATCTTTAATAACTTAAGTCAGCCAATACAGGGTATCACTAAAACTCCAAACTTACTGCATTTAAAAAATTAAAGCAGCACTTAATCTGCTCAAATTGCCAGTCATTAGCCTGTACCTGTACTCAAATCCCATCAACTTCCAAGCAAAGTCTTGGTGCCTGGTAGCCTGAGACTGGGGAAAAATAAATAGTCTACTATATAATAGTATAGGTTTTTATTTATTGTATTTTATGAGTGGACAGGGAGTAGGATACATTTACTTTTCAGGCCTCATGCACATGGCCCGGAAATGGCCATACAGCGCACAGGCAGCACAGAGGGTCTGAGTTCAGGGCAGTGCGCAAGTCCTGGTCAACATGTAGACATTGGGATTTGCAAGTATTCCCTTACAGCCACGGCTCTAGCCATCCTGTCATTGATTTGTACAGCTTGGCTTGCACGTATCTGTGCAGCACACCTGTGACTCCCAGGCAGACAAATATACCCGATCTGTATGGCGGTTTAGTTGTTGAGTCTGGTCCAAAAGGATAGGTGTCCCCCAACACTCCAGAACCAACCAAGAACTGAAATATTGGTTTTAAACAGCGTCAGCCTGGAGCAATTGGTGGCCCACTAGAAAGGTGACCATTTTGTATAGATCATGTAAGGTTCAATGTCACATGAAAATAAAGAGAACATACAAAACTAAATAACCAATACATTGTTCCACTTTTTACCTAGTAGTTCTCCAGACTGAACAGCAAACAAAGGTCCTCCGCTGGAACCTCCATGGACGGCACATGATGTCTGCAACATGACTGGGACATCACCAACAGATATGACTGATGACAGGACTCCAGATGTCACAGATGGGCCGCTGCGTTCTCCCAGTGCCCCAAACCCAACAATGCAAACATCCTCTCCTGCCAAAAATATGGAAATGCGTTGCATTTTCAGCATATCTTATTATTCAAATTAGGAAAATATTAGATTTAGTATATCAAAAACATTTCAGCCTGTTAATAAAAATGCACTGTCACTGGTAAGACCATAGATCTAAATGTGATAGAACAAAACATTGGCTTGGCAACTACCCTCAGTTCTCTCATTTTCTTCCTTCCAGGAACCCAATCTTGCTTCACATCTGCTTTAAGACATGCTGCTTTTTACATCATTGTGACAAATCATATTTCTTCTTCAGGTATAAATGGAGAGAGCTGAAGCTGAAGCATCTCCTGATAACTATATTTCTTCAAAAAGAGTTCAAGCAGCTGCTGTTGCAACTAAAAATCAAGACCTTTTGACAGAAAATAGTAATAAAGATTCATGTACAAAAGGTATAAATATGGTTGCACCAATACATAGGAGTGTATTTACAAACTGTTTGCATGGTGAACCACTCTGCAAATGAAATTTCCAATGCATTATGGCCAATAGATGGAGCAATAGGAATTTTCTATGTGCCATCTAGTGGGCATAATTCACTGCAAATCTTGTTCATAGAGCTGCCTGCTGTTCAAACACTGCAAATTCATAGAAAGCTCAGCCAAGCACCAGGCACACAAGTCCCACAAGACAGATACGCCTCAATTCCCAAAGATTTGCACAAGGATATATGAATCCTTATCCTGGTCTTTTAGGTTGTGACATGAGCTTGTTATATAAGGACCCAGGAAGGAAGCTTGCAAGGTATTAGACTGAATAAAAAGAAGAAAGAGGAAGAGAGAACTTGATATGCAGATAAATTACCGTGACTAAGTCCAGGCCTGGAGAACAAACATGCAAAGTCTTTACATACAGTAGTGTAACATCAAAAGAAACCTGTCATGAGGAAAACATGGAGGCTGTCATTGCCTACCTCTCCTTCCAAAAAAAAATAAATGCTGTGGCCATGGAGGTGATTGGAACAAACTGAATCCAATGATTTGGAGGGGTTTCCCGATACTTTTGGAAATATAGGGTATAGCTGGATGTGTGGGGAGGTCACTCAACACTGTCTTCTACAGACCTTGGTTCAGACCTCAGTGACCTTTCTGCTAATCTGTCGCCTTTAAAATTCTCCTCCATTTGTGCAGAGTAAAAAATGAAATAAAGCTACATTCACTTACTATTGCACTGAAAAGGTCCAATGACTCAGTACTTTTTGGAATACAGATAAATACCAACAAACCTGTACAGTAGCCAGATGCCAAAACCGGTTCAGGTATACCAGGGATATCTTCTTCCAGTTGTATGACGGCAATGTCAAAGGGAGAGGATTCGTGCGTTGAAAACACCACGTTGCCCCTGACAGCATGAAACCTACAAATGTTTTCAGAGATAATTATCTATTTTTTGCATGGCAAAAACTTTTTGGGATTAACCAATGACCTAACATCTTCATGATGTTTCAGGTATGGACTGAGGAGAAACATAAACCCTGGATGCAGCTTGGGACAAAAAGGTGATATTATGCTTTAAGAACAGGAAATATGTTTTTTTAAGAGAACTTTGTCTGTAAACTAGCCAGCCAAGGCACACTGAGAGAATACGGTTGTCAGTCTGCTGCAGACATGGACAAAGAACTTCCTCAGTTGACCCTCTCTAACTAGGGCTGCAACAACTAATCGACTAAATCGATTATAGAAAAAGTTGTCAACTTTTTCAATCATCGATTAATCGGATTCCGATTAGTTGGCCCTGTTCAGGGCTCCACACACGTTGCACGCCGCACTTCCTCCCCACCTCACGCTCGCCGCTGCCAGACCCGCCCGCATTCACACGCCGCACCCCCTCTTCGCCTCACTGCCAGCCCACATCCACGATCGGCACAGGGACGTGGGAAGAAATAAGAAGGAGTAGGTGTGGGGAATAGTCTTTAGCTGAAGCTCTATCTCTGACCAATCAGTAATCAAGTATGATGGAATATTGTAAGCTTCCTGCAGATGACAACGTACTGCTGTATAACACCCTGGGACTATCTCACTCTACTGCAAATAGCTAACCAAGCTTCCTAGTTAGCGGGGTCACCTTTACCCAAAGCTAGTATGTAAGAGTTCCTAAAGCTTTTTTAAATATGTGCGGCCTACCTTTTAAAAGCATAGTGATCTCCACTTGTCATTTTATCATTCTGGATCTTCACAGAGACCTTGGATGAATCTCTCACCACATGTCGGCAGGTCAGCACTAGTTTTGGTTTCAACAGAACCCCCGATCCCCATGACTGGCCCGAATCCACTAGAACCGCAACTGCCATCAGATGTTCTAAAGGTCTTGCACCTCTCTTAGGTTTGTCCACAATGCAGTGTCCCATCTCCAATGCTGCCAATTCCTTTTTCATAGGGATATCTGCCTTGCCAAGAGCCTTTATAATGTTATCAATGATATGGCTTATAGAACACGCCAGAGTCAATCCTACCCATTCATTAGCCTTCCAGCACAGCGGGGTCACTATTATTCCTACCAAATGCAAACGTCCATTTTCAAATAAGAATACGCCCCCTCCTTCTGACCCTGGTAGACAACGGGCATCAGTAAGCATTACAACGTTTCCATCTCCGGCGGTGTTGCTTAAGACTCCTTTACTAACGGTGTTCAGGAAGATGTCAGGGTAAAAGGAGCCGAATGGAGAGCTGCATGCAAACACTGCACTGCCTTTAACTAGTCCAGAGGATTTCATGATGTCCATTCTGCTCTTTGCTTGGCGAAGTGGGCTTTGCAGCTTCAAAACAGCAAACCAATGAAGGTACTCCAGATCCTTCTGGAACTCTCCATATTCTTTTTCTTCTTCACTGGAAAACACCCAACTGTCTTCTTTCCTGAATAATCTAGAAAAGGCCAATTGAAACTCAGGACACGGTAAAAGCATAAGAAGTTCAGCAGTGTGCTGCGTTCGCTGGCTTTGTGGCTTTGACACGGGGACTAGGCCAAGTCCAGACCTCTGGTCCAACACCTGATGGTTAAAGTGGGTTTCCTGTTCTGCATCTATCTTTGGTTTAGACCAGCATTCAACTTGAATCAATAAATCTGATGGGAAGTTGTCTGCTGAGAGCACGGTATGATCAGAGGAAGAAAAAGGGCGATCCCTTTCCTTCAAGAAAGGAAAAAACACAGCTGCTTGACAGATGACAATCCCTGTGCCCCGGTCTAATATCACTCCACTGCAGCTCCATAGTCCATCGCCTTCACTTCCAGCTGGAGAAAAGGGCTTCTCATTGCCTCCTCTATAAAGATCCGAGTGGACATTGCTGTTATTCTGTCCAGGAGGGGATGATTGTGTTTGAGAGGTAGTTACAACACAGCCGCTCAGTTCCGCAAGCAGCAAGTGAGACTTGATCATGTTAAAGCTAAATGCAAATGTCTAAATACAAGAGGAAAGTGTCTTCTTCCTTGAATCTTGGTGCACTTTGTGTATTTATTTTAGATCTGTGCAGTAATCCAGTGTGAAACTTTCCCTGTATAGGTGCTTCTTATCATAAAGACCAGTCATTGCTGATCTTTCTCCTTGTGCAGAGTGGCTGGTCTTGTCTCCACCCCCTCTTCTAGTTTTCTACAGGCAGCATGTAGTGGACAGAGCTCTCTGCAGCACAGTAATTATATCACTGATCTTTTTGCAAGGTGATATTTGGATTTGCAAGACATTTGGCGCACATAACAATGGATGTATGCCCTTTGGGGAATGTACTTAAATAAACGTTTCAGATAAACTTATGTTCAGTCTAAGCAAAAACAACAGAAACTCCGTACAATGAGAATCTGGGCAATCAGTCATCAATCACTCCATTTCTTCATCCCCCTTCCAGTCATAACTATCTCCAGGTATGTTTTACAAGTAAGCAGGACGATGTCATCCACCCGTCCCTGTAATCCAAGTATACGTGCATCCCTGACACATCAGTTCGGAGCCGACCTTGCTACATTTCCAGTTCACTAGAAGCACCGTGTGTACAGATTCAAAGTTCACTGACAGCCGCCTGACCAGGAAGTTGACACCCCCATGCACGTGTTATGTGTGGCTTAGCCTCTCACCCAATAGGCTGCCGCAGATTTCATTGGGTGACAGAAACCGCTGTCATATGTTCAACCACACGCCCAATAAGCTGCCACGTTGTATCTGCAGATTTCATTGGATGACAGGAGCAGCTGTCACATGCTGAACCTTCCAACCAATAGGCTGCCGCGTTGTATCTACAGATTTCATTGGATGACATGAGCCGTTGTCATCCCCGGATTGGCGGGGAGTTTACCCTGCACAGTGTTCAGAGCAATACACTTAGCGTCCTGAGGGGGCGCCAGATTCACCACATATCCTAGAAGGCCAGAAAGGGAAGTGACTTGTTTGTGCCACGTTCGTTGCCTCGCCAATGAACCCTTCCGAGGGTGTTCTGAAACGTATAACCAAATAAGACAGTCTTGTGAGAAGGAACCAGTCATAAAAATCAGCTTCATGTGTATGGCCAGCCAAGAATATTGTTTGCTTCAAGGGGGCTTTGCACTCTGATAATACGAGTCTATGGGAATGCAAAAGCTGCTTGAAGTAGGTGAAATGACGTTCAGAAGGTCACCTGCAGGTTAAAGGCATAGTCCACCTTTTGCAAACATTTATTAAATGCATTTAAGCCTGCAGAGTATTGCAACTTCAGTCAGGGCATTCTATGGGTGCAATGTGCAGGCTTCTGCATTGTGTACACCCAACCCAGGTCTGTACAGAGGTACCCCTGAAACATGGGTGTAACATGATATATGATCCAAAGGTGGACTAACCCTTTAACCCTTTCGCTGCCAAGCCCTCCGGAACATTTTTCAAATCAGCTGGCCAAGCCATTATTGAATTTTCTGCAATTTTTTCCTATTGGTTTGATCTTCAACTGCTGCGTTGCTAGCGTTTGTAAAAGACCCCCCAAACCATATATTTTCTGAAAGCGCAGGCCCGGTAGAATAAAAAGATGGTGATACTAAATTTGTAGGCCCTGCGATAATTGCGCAAATGTTTCTCAATAACCTGTCAATCAATTCCAAATGATCACAGAAGCGTCTTAAACCGATGTCATTGACATCGAGCTAAATCCTCTCTTTTCCTGTCCTGCTGGCATCTTACCTGTCAGGAAGTCAGGGGAAATCGCCATCATCATCACAGACAGAAATAAGAGTAGGGGAAAGGATAGAACCCCTGTTAGATACCGTCATGTGCAAAAATATTGGCACCCCTGCATCTCTGTCAGATAACGCACCACTACGCGCAGAAATTGTTGCAATTACAAATGTTTTCGGCATTCCACGCAAAACTCCAAAAATGGACGGGACAAAATTATTGGCACCCTCAATTAATATTTGGTCACACAGCACTTGGAAAAAAAACCTGAAATCAATGGCTTCCTGTAACCATCAATGAGTTTCTTACACCTTTCTACAGGAATTTTGGACCATCCTTCTTTCGCCAACTGCTCCAGGTCTCTCAGATTAGAAGGGCTCCTTTTCCCAACTGCTGTTTTCAGATCTCTCCACGGGATTCACATCTGGGCCCATTGCTGGCCAGTCCAGTACTCTCCAGCACTTTGTCTGAAACCATTTCTGGGTGCTTTTTGACGTGTGTTTTGGGTCATTGTCCTGCTGTAAGACACATGACCTCTGACGGAGACCTGACTTTCTGACACAGGGCCCTACATTGCACCCCAGAATTCTTTGTTATTCTTTAGATTTCATAATGCCATGCACACAGTTAAGACATCCAGGGCCTGAAGCAGCAAAGCAACCCCAAAACATCAGTGAACCTCCACCATGTTTGACTGTAGAGACTGTATTTGTTTTCGTTAAAGTCCTCATTTCTTTTTCTGAAAACAGTAGAGTGATGAGCTTTACCAAAACGCTGTCATTTTGTTGCGTCTGTCCATAGCACATTCTCCCAAAAGGATTTTGGCTTCCTCAGGTAAGTTTTGGCAAACTCCAATCTGGCTTTTTTATGTTTCAGTGTCAGCAGTGGGGTCCTGCTGGGTCTCCTACCATAGCGTCCCTTTTCATTCAGATGGCAACGTATACTACGAGCTGACACAGTTGTACCCTGTGCCTGAAGGTCAGCTTGAACTTGTTTGGAAGTTGATTGAGGGTCTTTATCCACCATTCAAACAATCCTTCGTTGCAATCTACAGGTGAAACTCGAATAATTAGAATATCGTGCAAAGTTCATTTATTTCACTAATGCAACTTAAAAGGTGAAACTAATATATGAGATAGACTCATTACATGCAAAGCAAGATAGTTCAAGCCGTGATTTGTCATAATTGTGATGATTATGGCTTACAGCTCATGAAAACCCCAAGAACCCCAAATCCACAACCTCAAAAAAGTAGATTATTACATGCAATCAATAAAACAAGGATTGTACATAGAACAATATCGGACCTCTGAAAAGTACAAGCATGCATATGTACTCAGTACTTGGTTTGGGCCCCTTTTGCAGCACTTACTGCAATTACTTTTGCACGATATTCTAATTATTCGAGTTTCACCTGTTATGTCTTTCCTCCCCATCCAGGGCGATTAGCTACAGTGCCATGGGCTGTAAACTTCTTGACAATGTTGCGCACAGTGGACACAGGAACATTAAGATCTCTGGAGATGGACTTGTAACCTTGAGATTGTCCATGCTTCTCCACAAAAACTTGGAAAGCAATTATCTCTTGCAATTTGGAGAAGGTGCCAATAATTTCGTCCAATTTTGCGTGGAATGTGTCAGATTTGGCTTTTTCTTTCTCCACTTTTTTTGTGTCATACCAATTCAAACAAAAGAAATAAACATGAGAATGCTTAAACATTTCTAATTGCAGTAATTTTCTGCCTAGAGAGGTGCAATATCTGACAGAAATGCAGGGGTGCCAATATTTTTGGCCATGACTGTGTGTATTGTTGTCTGTGTCCCTATAGCAAATTTCCTTTCATTTCCTGTCTGGTAAAACCATTGTCGGCAGGACAGGACGTCTCTCTAATGGGGTCCAGGATAGAAAAAAAACCTGACGGGATAGAAACCGTCCCCACTCTAGAACAAGAATGTTTTGACTCCATATGCACTTTATTGCATTACACATTGTAAAACTATTCCAGTTGTCTTAATAAGAATGCTTGTCCCTCTACAATACGTATGGAGGAATAAATAAATGAACAGCTTTATTAGCTTAGGTTAAAGGATAACTTTACTTTCGTATATTGAACCTTGCCCCAAGTTATACGCTTTCTAATCTAAATACAAAACCTACTTTAGATGTGCCAACAACTATATAGTGGAAGGCCATGCATGACTGGATAAAAATGAAAAGGGTTGTGGAGGCGGGCTCTCATATTACATATTTTTGGGAAGTCTAAAAGCTCATTAACATAATATCCATTGACCTGCAGTGAGATACAGTGCACAGCATGTCTGCCTTTTTGGGCAGAGCAACTCCCACCGCACGTCACCGCAGTATGTTGCAGAGCGCAGCAGTGGATAGACTGGAATGAAGTGTATGTTGCAAAGCGCGGCACTGGATAGACTGGAATGAAGTGTCAGTATGTTGCAGAGCGCGGCACTGGATAGACTGGAATGGAGTATCAGTATGTTGCAAAGCGCGGCACTGGATAGACTGGAATGAAGTGTCAGTATGTTGCAGAGCGCGGCACTGGATAGACTGGAATGGAGTATCAGTATGTTGCAAAGCGCGGCACTGGATAGACTGGAATGAAGTGTCAGTATGTTGCAGAGCGCGGCACTGGATAGACTGGAATGGAGTATCAGTATGTTGCAAAGCGCGGCACTGGATAGACTGGAATGAAGTATCGGTATGTTGCAAAGCGCGGCAGTGGACAGACTGGAATGAAGTATCAGTATGTTGCAGACCGCGGCACTGGATAGACTGGAATGAAGTATCAGTATGTTGCAAAGCGTGGCAGTGGATAGACTGGAATGAAGTGTCAGTATATTGCAAAGCGCGGCACTGGATAGACTGGAATGAAGTGTTAGTATGTTGCAAAGCGCGGCACTGGATAGACTGGAATAAAGTGTTAGTATGTTGCAAAGCGCGGCACTGGATAGACTGGAATGAAGTGTTAGTATGTTGCAAAGCGCGGCACTGGATAGACTGGAATGAAGTGTCAGTATGTTGCAGAGCGCGGCACTGGAAAGACTGGAATGAAGTATCAGTATGTTGCAGAGCGCGGCACTGGAAAGACTGGAATGAAGTATCAGTATGTTGCAGACCGCGGCACTGGAATGAAGTGTCAGTATGTTGCAGAGCGCGGCACTGGATAGACTGGAATGAAGTATCAGTATGTTGCAGACCGCGGCACTGGATAGACTGGAATGAAGTGTCAGTATGTTGCAGAGCGCAGCACTGGATAGACTGGAATGAAGTGTCAGTATGTTGCAGAGCGCAGCAGTGGATAGACTGGAATCAAGTATCAGTTTCTGACACTTCAATAATGTTGAGAAAGAAAATGTAAACAGTGTGATACTTTGTAACGCATTGGGAGGAATTTATCAAAACGGGAGCAGACAGAATCTGCATAGTAACCAATCAGCTTCCCCCCTCAGTTTGTTCAGTTAAGCATTGAAAAAGGCAGAAGTTGATTGGATGCCATGCCAAACTGCTCCAATATCTTTTGGCTCCAGGTCTGATAAACTCCCTTATTGGAGCATTTCAGCATGTGGGCTGGTGTGAGCAAGCTCTAAAGGTGATTGAACCAAGACTGTACACATTGAAACAGGTCTGGTGTCCTTGGCCTGGCACCACAGTTTATCAACTGGCTATATCACTGCTTCTTCTGGACCTTGGACCTTCATGACTCCTTCAAGGCGAAGGTTCTGCAATCTTGGAGCTTAATAGTCCTTACAATTTTATCTCTTCTGGACTCTCAACCCTTTAAGTGGTTGGGGGTGAGAAAAACAAGAGCCACAGAGAGGTTACTTAGTGGTCAGTTCCCCACATGCTAGGTTTCAAATGATCTTGCAAATTTTTTGTTATCCCTAACCAGCAAATAGTTTATTCCTTATAATTTGCCTTACTGGAAAACTTTTCCTTTAAAAACAGGCACAAGAAGGTCCCCCAGAGAGCAGCTATAGAGAGCTTACCCCTACCTATTAGATAGGCGTATACTTGCACATATGTCCAGTGCAGACATGTACCGTCAGCCTTCACTGATTGGAATGGAGAAAATATAATGCATCCAGCTAGTATGGTATGGCTAGCAGTATTTGGTCACATTTAGCTGTACTTGTTCTGTACTGTAGAAGACCTTTTGCCACTCATCCAAGTAGCCTCTTCAGTTCTAAACTGACAAAGCTACGTGGACAGTTGAATGTGACTAACTACTCCTAGCTATTTGTCTTGTATGCAACAATGAAGTGCAGCACACTTGTGGGGCGAGTGTATTTATAAGCGGACCTTCTGTGTCTGGAAGACTGGCATTTGGATGCTGCAGTTGTGTAAACGGATCCATCTCATAGATAGAAAGGCAATGTCAAGCATTTGCTAGGCTAGCAGAAGCATCAGTATGTGACAGACAGCACATCCTGAAGAATGAGACGCACACATACAACGTGTGAGGCACAGGAATAACCTGCTGAGAAACACTGCCTTAGGCCATTTTCACACAGGCTGATCAGGAGGGGATCCATGCACAGATTCCCTCCTGATCGGAACAGTGTCCGTACAGTTTTTTTCCTCCACCTTGCGATGGAGGAAAGAACTAAAACTGCCGGACCCCTATGGGGAATCGGACGTAAGCAGACACGTGTCCATTTAGATCAGAATACCTCCGAGCCGGCATGATCAGGTCTGGTGAAATGAATCTCTGATCAGTTTGTTTTTCTGGACCTGGCCAGAGTCGGGGGGTAAGCGGGTGTAAACAGACGCCCATCAGTTTACACATGGCTGTCCATAGACTAACATTAGGCATCCAATCGTCTCCACCTGAAAAACTGACAGGCGGACCCAATCAAACTGCCCGTGTGAAAGGGGCCTTAGTATCAATGATGTTTTGGTAAGTTTGTGACTACATACAGTATATGAGTTACCCCATCCACTATTTAAACACCTGGATTTCAATGTGCCTGTTTTTGTTTCCGGTTTCATTCCCAAGTACACTTGATGAAGAATCCTTTGCACACAAATGTTGAATTACAACTACTGCAAGGAAAACAAAAATAACAAATGAGCAAATGGCCACAGTAACCAGTTTTCACATTTGATATGAAGCAAATTATTTCTCAGCAAAAAAAACAAAAATAAAAGTACAGTGGTACCTCGGTTCACGAACTTCATGGGTTCCACGATTCTGGTCGCGAACCGAATCACATTTTCCCATAGGGTTCAATGTAAATCAGGTTAGTCCGTTCTGACCCCTACGAACGTGGTCGCGAACCCATTTTTGGTTGTCAACCGAATCACATTTTACCCATAGGGTTCAATGTAAATCAGATTAATCCTTTCTGAATCATATGACAAAAAAAAAAATAAAAAAATCTTGCTCTGCACATTCTTGTCACCTTCAATAAAGCTCTGCATATTCTTGTTACCTTCATTAACGCTCTGCACATTCTTGTCACCTTCATTAACACTCTGCACATTCTTGTCACCTTCATTAACACTCTGCACATTCTTGCCACCTTCATCAATGCTCTACGCTTTCTTTTTCCCACCATGCTTGCTGTGCACTTTCTTGGGAGCAATGCTGGAATGAATACAGTAATACTGAACAGTACTGTGCTACAAAGCACACAAAAAAAGCTTCACAGTAAGTGTCCACAGCCCTGTCTGCAACCGCAATCTCGAGTACAGGAAGCCACAACCATGTGTCAGAGCAGGGAAGATGCACGCAAGTTTGTGATGCTCCTGATATTAGGCACCCAATACATTAAGATGCTTACAGAGTGGCAAACTGCTTCCTGCAATACACCAGAATCTCAGGTCCGAATCAAAGATAAAAGGTGTTTTCTGGAATAACTTTTTGGTAATAGACACCTAAACATTCATGAAACTGAACAATGGTGGTCACCTCCTCAGCAGGACTCAACAAATAACAAGCCTAAGGTCACAAGCACTCTTCACATAGCAGAGCTTCCCGAGAAGGATGTATGTTTCTAAATGTTCTTTTACTGAATGGGGTTTTTTTTTTTTTTAATTGAACAAAATGTTTAAATGTAGCTAGACTTTTTTTTTACAGTCATTAACTCAGTGGAAGTGCTTTTCTTGTCCTCTAAACACATCCCACCGTCCACACAGCAATACTCCTGATTGTTTGCTGCTTGCATCTATTATTTACCTGCAACCAAAAAAGAAAAAGTGTAGCAGAAGTGCTGATCAAACTTCTTTATGGAAAAACTGTCATCAAACCGTTACCTTTGCACCACCAACATCCTCGGGCCAAGCTGAATAATCAGGAGGACAGCAGCATGGAGATGTATTCAAGGACAGGCAGATGTCTAACCTGCCTGAGTGAGACTTCCAAGTGTGTTTGCTCATGGTAAAAGCACAGGTGGTAAGAAACAATAATAACATTATGTACATTACATGACAAGCGACTGCTACCCTGGAAACCTTCAGAGGACTGCATACGGTAGAAGCAATGCATGCATTTTTTTGCCATTTGTCTATACAATTTTAAAATCAAATACCCAACTAAAGCAGCCAGAAAATAACTGCAGTGTCACCAAAGCATTGTTTTAAAGAATATAAAATAAAAATGCGGCAGAAGACTGATTTTACCAGAAATGTTTTATCATAGAATATAGATTGGTTTTTCCAGCTTGGCATCTGCACATCCCGTATTTTCTTTCTCCATATAGTGAAGACATGGCATCTGACTCCATATTAGAGGCTGCAAGAGGTACATAACCTGGTAATTCAGCCCTAATATGCCATCATTCATGCCACTTTAAAATGTTACTAATTTACCAGTTTAGAACCTTCATAGTAAGAGGGAGGGTCTCCCTTTCCACACTCCCTTTCCACTGTTGTTTTGCTGCCCACCATAAATCTGGGGTCAGCCACTGCAGGTGAAATCTGAGATTGTGGCATGGAAAAACCTGTGGGCTGCAAGAGGCGTCTCAAGCACATTAATGACAAGTGATAAAGTAGAAAACCCCTTTTAGCTGGGTGCTTTTTGTTGGTCCAATGCTTACTCAAAGTAACTGTTTCATCAGTGTTTTCCCCCTGTGCTCGTGGGATATTCCTTTATCAGCAGAGACACACAATGGAGGAGAGAGGTCACACCATTGAACAATTACTGTGTATCTTACCTGATCTCTGAAGAAAGATTCTATTTCACAGTGTCTGATAAGAAACAAAGTCTTCCTATTCCTGCTCTACACAAGAGAGAGACAATAACCAACCTACGAACTCCAAAAAAAGCACTATATTTCAGCCTAAATATACAGCAGGCTTGGCAAATCATACGGAGCTTTGGCTTACAAGTAGTATGAATCTCCTAAAAAGGTTTATGTACAAAAAAAAAAAAGGAATATGTACATAACTGCATTAGAAACTGCACAATGACTTCACGTGAATGATTCGGTTATCTTAAATTTTGGCAACACAAAACGGATGCTGTGTCCTGTAATCCAGCTAAAAAGCACTGCAGGCACGCCTTGGAAAGCATTCACTAGTCATACATGACTCATAAGGGAGAACAAGAATTTATAGTTGGCTTCAAAGCAGATAGAAATAGAACAGCTTTGTGCACTATGGCAAATAAACAAGC
>NW_017306880.1:989085-995298 GCF_000935625.1 Nanorana parkeri
ACAGGGGATGCACCAATACCAGCATTACCGGTTATTTTTTTATTTCGGTGCTCGACAATACCAATTACTGAGTAACGGAAGTCCCATTCAGGATGCCAGGTGGCATGTAATGACTCGCCACCTGGCTTCCTGATTAGCCGGGAAGCGTGTAAAGACTTGCCACCCGGCTTCCCGATTAACAAGAAAGTCCCCTCTTACCTTGGTATGTCCAGCCTGTCACCCCCGAGGGGCCTCTCCAGCCAGAGCGCGGCCTTCCTCCGGTAGACAGCCGGGGCCGTCTGGCCAGCCAATCAGGACGCCGTGTAATGATGTGACACCCTGCTTTCTAATTGGTCGGGAGGCTGGCTCCATGCTCCCTCGTCATGGGATGACGAGGGAGCATGAAGCCAGCTTCCCGGCCAATCAGAATGCTAGGCGCTGCGTCATTACACGGCGCCCGGCTTCCTGATTGGCCGGGAAGTCGGCTTCATGCTCTCTCATCACAAGTGACGAGAGAGCATGGAGCCGCTTCCGGCCCAATCAGGAAACCGGGCAGTGTGTAATGACGCGCTGCCCGGCTTCCTGACACAGGAAGTACTCGCCCAAATACTCGGTATCGGCACCAATATCGATACTGGTATCGGTACATACATATATTCTCTCTCTCTCTCTCCAAATATCAGTTTTTTTTATACTGGATGGCAATGTCTGCAGCCTGTGAGATACAAGCATTTGGTACGTTTTGTTAAAAGAACAATTATGGGGAGAGTGAAATACACTCATCCACATAATTAGAGCCGACATGCGACACTGAAAACTGTCACACGTCAGCTCTATAGTTTGAGAACTGAGCGATCACATACCCCTGATCGCTTAGTTCCCGATCTTCTCCCTGCAGAGAGCAGTGACTTTTAGAGATGTGTCCTAAAAGAATTTGTTGAGGTTCTTAGGGTGTCTCTTACGTTCAAAACTCTTAAGTAGTTAGGTTTGGCACAGATGAGCTTCAAATGTAATTTAGCATTATTTACCATCAAATACTCACTAATGAGGACTTCACACGTAGCCATTTGAAAAACACTTCTACCTCTCTGTTAAGCTTTAGGCTGTGTTTGTAGGTAGGTCAAAATGAGACACCTCAGAATCCAGTTTAGCAACACTAGATATATAAACCAGACTAATAATAATTTGTGAAAATGGGACAGGGTGTAACCACAAAGTCATATTAACAAAGAAAAATGGCCGCAGTAGGACTTCAAATCTCTGTGAGAAATAGTTTCAGCAATTTCTGCTTATATTTAAAAATATACACTATATTTTTATTTGACAGGTTCAAAAATAATTTAGCTCTAATCCCAACCGTAAACGTATAACTTGGTTTAGGCATTCACTGCTACAGGATGACAAAGCTGTGTCCCTGTCCCCCAATCCCTCTCATGTGTTGTCATCCTGTCACATTCTTCCAGTTGAGGCAATGGGGTTAAATAACTAAAGGCAAATAGGTTGTTCACTTTGCAAGGTAATTTGCACTTTGAATAGAAGATTTCCCTTAGCTTCGTGAATGAAGTGAAGCACTGCTGACTTCCATCAGTCAATCATGTGCAAGCAAAAACATTTTTTTTTACATTTTCCATGCACATAATTGGGTATTCTTTGCAAAACGAAATCCACCAAGCTATGGGAAACTTGCCCTGCAAAGTGCAAATTCCCTTGCAAAGTCAACAGCCCATTTGCCTATAGTAAATCAACCCCTATAAGTAGACGGGCTGATGCTCATCGTTGAGGCATGCCCGGCCGTGGTCACCAACAGGAAGCCTGCCCTGAGCAATGACATGCAGCTGCTGATGGAGCAAATGCTGGGTAAGTGCGCATGCTTGGGGAGATGGCTATGTGCAAACACAATCATTTTGCTCTGAATCTGCAAAATTCCTGTTGAATTCATCTCAAAACAAGGTACCAAAAATCACTCCACAAAAGCATTTACATATGAGTGTTTACTTTATTGCAAATTCTAGATAGTTGCAAACTGGGACTGGACAATCCAGTGGTTTTTAAAAAGCAACTAAAAGAGTTGGGAAAATATGAAATAATCTGAGTATATCTTCTCTAAATATTTGATGCACTCATCACTGTTCATACAACCTGATCCTAAAAAGGAGTGCACGCTGAAATCTCTTTCACTGCCAAAGGACAGCTTCATCACTTTGCAGTGATATGGCATTATTTCATAAAATGTTGCAGAGGGCAGTCATGCAGTAACCACCTGCCCTAACCTGCACTTGTACCTGCTAAAAAGCAGATATCCAACGATTCGCAATGGGTTACTGCAGTCAATGCTCTGTGCAACGTCAACGCAATGTAATTAAGGCAGGAAAAAAAAAAAATCAACCTCTTACCTGCCAAGGTAGCCACAAGACTTTGGCAGGTTAAGGACAAAATTGAGAATACATGCCAACAAATAACTAGGGACAAGAGTTATTGGAAATATATGAACTGCTCAGCTGGGCAAACACATCAACCTTTGCTTTCAATAGCTAGTTTCACTTCAGACAAGTGAAAAGCAAGGAGTACAAAATGCTATACCCTGATGAGGCAAAAATCACCCTCCATATACATGTTAGCCATGTTTCCACAGCAAAAAAAAAAAAATCACTGTTACAGAGCAGGCCAGCCCAAAACTATGTTTATTGTGGACTTCTAATGTAACGTGGATGAGTATTTAGTGATATATGTAAATACCATTAAATAGATTTTAAAAAAAATCCTAATATAAACTGCAGAAAAAACAAACTGATAAAAAAAAAGAAAGAAATAAAAGGATAAGGGGACACTGTTAACGTTGACATTTTCTTAAAAAATAGAATTGTTTCCATGGATATTAACTTTTGATGGGGGTGTCCCACAAGACTCCTGGTTGTTGCACATGTTAATCACTGCCTATGTGGGCCTGCCCCACACTGAGAGAGAAGTCCACCTGGATCAAGTCCGGAGGAGTTGAACTCTGTAGAATCTGTTTTTATTTTTTGATGTCTTGTCAATCCAAAGGGAGGAGTTGAAGAAGGAAAAAAGTTTCAGTCAATGTATTGTGAGAGCCAACGGAAGCCCTCGCCATAGCCTTGCCTCTTGAGCACACTGCACATGAACACTTCCATGGGGCGAGCATTAAGATCCTTCAGTGGCACATTTCCCTGCAGATAAAGGGAGACGATGTGGTTAGCCTTGATGCACCCAACACTGTAAAACAATACAAAGCTCTACACATAGAAATTCATGGAATTGTGACCATCTCCTCTTATTTCGGGCATCAAAATACTTTTCACAACACGTTTCGAGAGCCTTGACAAGTAGGTCTCACAACAATGTCACTTAGATTATTTTATTCACTTTTGATACCCACCGTGCCAAGCTTCTCTAGGTAAAAAAACAAACAAGTGCTTCAGACAGTCAGATGTACTCATTCCTGCACACTGAGACCAGCCTGTTAGAAAGTATATCTATTCTTTTGACATTAAGAAAAGGTAAGGGATGGTTTAACCATGCGTGCACAGCTTGCTCGCATTAGTCAGGCTTTACAGTTGTTTGCAGAAGTTACTCGAAGGTACAAGGAGTGTCTCATCACCCATTGGTCTCCATGACAAATGCTTAGCAATGGCCAGCCATACTTTGCTAGCAGTCTGCCTTCCCAAACTTATGCACTTAAGGAATATCACACATTACAAAGACAGACTGCTGTGCTGTGGGGGAAGATAAAGATTTGTCTACCATAATCGAAGAAATAATACTGAACACAGGCACATCTGTGAAAAAAAATAAAGGGTTATCCTTTTCAAATACATTCAAAAAGGTGCTTACTTTTCCTGTGGTTTGTCCATAAAGTCCAAATATTTCTCTCAGCTTCTCCTCACTGATCGCTTCAGGTCTATCAATTTTATTCCCAAGGATGAGGATTGGCACATTAGATATCGTTTCATCTGTCATGAGCGCCTGCATGATTTAAAGGGGGAGATAAAATGAATATAAAATTTATGACTACAAATAAATCATATTAACAGAAAAAAAAACCCATACGTTTACATGCTACAGTTTGGAACCCAATGCTATGAAATGCAAGTAATAAAAGAACGGTTGTGAAGTAAGCTAGCTCAAGCAGTGCTCAGCTTTTAAAATTTCACTGTATTCAGACTGATGAAAGCCGTTTCTTGTTGTCAGCACAGCTCGCTGCCCTTTGAAAGTTCTCCTTTGTCGCATATTGACAACACTTTTATATTTACAAGCATGTCTCGGCACATATGCTTTCAAGTGTTTACAAGCAGGCTCGTCAATTGGAAAGCATTTCTGCATTTAACTGTGCTGCCTAGACCAGGGGTGGGCAACTTTGGCCCTCCAGCTGTTGTGGAACTACAAGTCCTACGAGGCATTGCAAGACTGACAGTTGCAGGCGTGACTCCCAGAGGCATGCTGCATTTGTTAGTTAAAAGCACAGCTGGAGTTGCCCACCCCTGGCCTAGACATACCTTTTAGTGACATCTAAGGTAATGGAAAAGTGCAGCTTGCAGTAAAACCATTTAAAAGCTTATAAATGCCCAACTTATGTTTACAAAGGCTGCTGTTGGCTGCTTTATTAGGTACACCTCTTCAACTGCTCGTTAAATCAAATATCTAATCAGCCAATCACATGGCAGTAACTCGAAATGTTTAGGCAGCCGACAAATCTGCAGCAACTGTGTGATGCTATCATGTCAGTATGAACCAAAAATGTCTAAGGAATGTTTCTATCACCTTGTTGAATCAATGCCACGAAGAATTAAAGCAGTTCTGAAGGCAAAAGGGGTCCAACCCGATACTAGCAAGGTATACCTAATGAAGTGGTGTGTGTGTGATACACATACACACACAGTACTAGTCGATGTTAAGCACAGTGAACTAAACCAATGTTTTTACTGAACATGAAGATTCTTTATTGAATAATAGCTAGTGTGTATTTCTTAAAAGCCAAGATACAGTCAAAATATCTAATTGCTTTTATTACCAAATTCAAAAAGGCATAAAACAGCCCTGCTTATAAAGGAAAGTGTCAGGTTTAATATATTTCTGAAGTAAAATGGCTGTCAGCAAAATAATGCAGCAATAAAATACACAAGAGGGCAATCAATGCCCAGTGGATTACTGATGCAACAGCCAGCCAAACATACAGAATATTACCGCTTTCCTTCTGTTATTTGGTTATAAAAAGACTGGTTTATTTGGGAGACATTAGAAACAAACCCAATACTGCAGTTTTGGAACCAGGTAGAAAAACAAATAGCAACTGGGGCACATTTAGACATTGCCACTTGTTTTGCGTTGTCATAGTGGAAAAGTACATTTCTGGTTTAAATAGCAATTTCACATGATCACAAAATCAGCTATTTTTAGTTCTTAGTTGAATTTAAAATAAAAAAAACAATGATTAAATATGAATACTTTATTCTGTGAGATGAAACACATTTCGGGGGAATTATCAAACCTAAAGCAGAGAAAATCTGTAGCTGTGCATGGCAACCAATCTGCTTCAATCTTTCATTTTCAAAACTTAACTGACAAACTGAAGCTAGGAGGCTCCCAATACCACAAAGTGAAAAAGTTGGCAAGACTGGAAGTAATCTGATTTGACAACTGTTCATGGTTTAGTAGCAAAGACCGCTGGTGTGAGGCCATAACAGAACAGCTTTGTGTTAGTTAGTTACTTACATTAAGCTCCACTTTGGACTCCATAAGGCGTGAATGGTCTACACAATCCACAAGAAACACAATTCCATTGATTGCTGGTAGATAGTTTTTCCAAACACGCCGAGCTATAACACATACAGAAAAATAAATACAAAAGAACATTAACGATGGCAAGATTAATTAACAGAGGAGCAAAACACAGGGAAGCTGAGCTAAGAGAGTTAGAGCCAGCAGTTTGGAAGCATGATGATAGAGATATATATACCGTATTTTTCGCTCCATAAGACGCACTTTTTAGTTTCGGGCGCCGGGCGAGTAGTAGGAGCCACTGCTCGTTTAATACGAGTGATCTAATGAGATCACTCGTATTAAAACCGAGCAGCGACGACGATCGAGATCACCATAGAGCAGACGAAGAACGGACTTACTTCATCTGCTCTGTGTGATCACTGAGACCGTGGCGCTGTAATCACAGCGAGTATACAGGGAGAGAGAGAGAGGGAGAGAGAGGGTATACAGGGAGAGAGA
>NW_017306881.1:0-2245 GCF_000935625.1 Nanorana parkeri
CTCTCTGTATATCTGTATTGCTGTATATCTGTATTGCTGTACTGCTCTATTGCTCGCTTGCTATATTGCTCTCCTTCAACACACTACACAGGGCCGCGGTGTCAGCAGCCTTATATAGTGTGCTGCAGGGACTTAGCTGTGAGACATGATTGGGCAGAGTCATCGTGACTCTGCCCAATCATGGCTCTATATTTGTACTGAGCCCTGATTGGCACAGTCTTGCACCTGACCTGCGGTCAGGTGCAGGACTGTAGCCAATTGCCGCTTCGGACGGCGCAGTGCATTGTGGGATGTGCCGCGGTCGAACAGACCGCGGACATCCCATAATGTTCGGTGTTCGCCGAACGCTCGAACATTCAATGTTCGAGTCGAACCTATGTTCGACTCGAACGTTCAGCCCATCCTTATTAATCACTTACACACATCATACAGGGGTAAGAAGAGTGGGTGACAAAGCTAGCCTCAGCAGATAGAATGTGGTGGCAGGGAGAGTAAGGCACCACTCAAAAGGTTAAAATATCAAATACATGACATACTTGCCGTAATGAATGAGAAAAAGTTCAAACATACGGAAGTTATATAAGCCAGGGATTCCCAAGGTCTTCCAATAGAACAAAATGTACCAATTTTAAATAAATAGTTTTGCTGTGGCTGTAATCACTGCTGGTAAACTGAACTGATATAGAGATGTAGAGATATGTCTGCTATATAAGCCTCTACATCTACATGTATGTAACCTATTAGTAAGGTTAGGGCACTTGAGTGAAAGCTCACACACAACAGATATACAGTATATTTGTATACAGTAAAATGGCCTTAATATTGCAAATGAACAATCTGTAGCCAAGGAAATTATCAAGCATACTGTAACATTTTATTACTTAACAAAACAATGAGATAGGATGTATAACAAATATATATAAGTGGTAGAATATATCATATAATAATCAGATGAGTTGTGTCCAGGACCCTCACAGGTGATCAAAAGACTAATTTTACCCTCAATTGTCTCCATTATTATAGAGCCAGCTTCCTATGACACCCCCAGAATCCCACAATCTTCCCAACCCATTATCCACTGTGATGGAGGATTTGTGGCCGCATAGGCTCTCTTTATCATATTTGGTAGTCCTGTGAGAAAATATAAAATTTTTGTTATCAGATCTTCAGGTTTATCTACTCAGTACCCACATTGCGCACTCCCCAGACGTGTTGATAGCACTCACAGGAGTGAGTTGAGTATCGTGTTTTGTTCCTTTGAAACCCATACATTTATACTCATACTCGCCACTTGCGATGCTTTGGAAACAAATCCGTAGTAAATATACTCGATACCCATGCCCAATTTAAATGTATATTTGCTAGGACCAATTGTACTTGGATCATATTTGCAAAAAAATCTGGTCCTGCTGGTTCTTAAATGACTGCTGCACAGTTTAGGCACTATAATCCTTTAATACATCACTGTGTTAAAAGAAGTAAACACTTTGTCTACCCTGCCGTTTAAAATCTATTGTGTCGTACAACATCCCTCTTCCATGGTGTTTTTGTTTTATTTTTCTCTCTAAATGTACTAGCTATGTCCCATACTTGACCTTGCTTTTCAGGTTACCATACTGATCCATGAACTGCTTCTTAGACTAAGACCTTCCTACCCAGACTTTTCACCTCATCAGCTGCTTCCCTGGTTCTAACGCGCCTTCCCCCCTTAGGCCTGGTTCACACCTGGGCGTTTTACAGTGCGTTCCTACGCGCTGTAAAACGCTCAACATGTGAAAACCAATCGTTACCTATGGGCATGGTTCCCACCTGGGCGTTTTACAGCGCGTAGGAACGCGCTGCAAAACGCTCTACGCCCAAAGAAGTACAGGAGCTTCTTTGGGGCATTTTGCCACGCGTTTCCATTGGTATTCCCGAGTGTTGATTGGGGTTAACAAAGCGGTAACCCCAAGCCACACTCTGGAATACAGCGTACAGGTCTTACCTGGTCCGCGATCCCCGATGTATCCTCCTGCGGCTGCCGACTTCTGGGGGCGGAGCCGGTGGGAAGTTTAAAAGTGAAACTAATTTTTTTTTTCAAAAGTAGAGAAAATAAAGGAAAAAAAAATCATACCTCCAGTGAAAAACGCGTTTCACTGGACGGAAAAACACGCTAAAAAACGAGCTGAAAAATGAGCCAAAAAATACGCTCAGGTGTGAACCCAGCCTTAGTTATTGTGCTCCAAACCTTAAATTATATATATAT
>NW_017306881.1:2569-23683 GCF_000935625.1 Nanorana parkeri
ATATTATATTATATTATATTTATAGTTCAAATCTATAGAGCCAGATGTCAAATGCTAACACTGAATGGCACTAATTGGTGGGGCATCTTTTATTAACTTTAACAGATTAGACTAGTCCTCTGAGGATTGGATGCTTTCAAATATTCTTTGCAACCATAATCTCACAATTTTCAAGCAAATTATTAATTAGCCAACTGCCCAGATTTTTGGATAGAACATTTTAAATGCACAAGTGCTACATGGCTTTCTCAAGTGAATGTATGGTCACTGCTTTTGTTTAGAATATCATCTGTAGCTAACTGAATAAATCCTGGCACATGTTTTACATTCAGCTTATTACATTACCACCACTAGTGATGAGCCGAACAGCCCCGTGTTCGGTTCTAACTCGAACTTTCCAACATGGAAAAAGTTCTAACTCGAACTTAGAACTCAATGCAAGTCTATGGGGGTAGAACTCAGAAAATTAAAGGTCCCCATTTTGAAGCCTTATATGCAATTTATTGGCCATAAAAAGTGTATGGGGATCCGGGTAGTGCCCTGAATGACAGGAATCAATGAAATTTAAAACAAAAAAAACCCCAAAAAAATCTCTCTGTATATCTCTCTCTGTATCTCTCATCAGTCTCCTTCAACACACTACACAGGGCCGCGGTGTCAGCAGCCTTATATAGTGTGCTGCAGGGACTTAGCTGTGAGACATGATTGGGCAGAGTCATCGTGACTCTGCCCAATCATGGCTCTATATTTGTACTGAGCCCTGATTGGCACAGTCTTGCACCTGACCTGCGGTCAGGTGCAGGACTGTAGCCAATTGCCGTTTCGGACGGCGCAGTGCATTGTGGGATGTGCCGCGGTCGAACAGACCGCGGACATCCCATAATGTTCGGTGTTCGCCGAACGCTCGAACATGCAATGTTCGAGTCGAACCTATGTTCGACTCGAACGTTCAGCCCATCCTTAACCACCACCCCAAGAACAGAAAGAAACACAAAATAGGGAGATAGATTACACATACATATTAATCACACTCTAACTAAAATATATTTATATACATTGATCTTTAAATCTGCCAATAGATATTTCAAATAATCCTCACATTGTAAAAAAAAAAAAGGTTTATGAAGCCACCTATGAGCTGTTCAGGCTTCAGCACAAGCCTGCAGTTGGAGCTACTTGACCCAATGCAGAGATGGCAAACATTAGGCTCTGTCAACACACACAACACTCTGCACACTGTATTACAATTAAATTAATATTTAGGTTTTAGAATGGTGTAAAAACAGCCCCCCAATAAGTTAATTGGCAGCAACAATTTTTAGATTTGTTTGTAACAATTGTCTGGTTAATGTGTCACTCTCACACCAATGAGCACTGTTAGGTAAATTAACTGTTTATACAAATATTTAAAATTATTGAATAATTTAAATTTTAAAATAATTCAGAGATGTAGTTAGCAAAATCTGTATTCAAATCTTTTTTTCGAATAAAAGTCAAGCTTGGTTACATACCTGCCCACCTCCTGGGCCCCTTTAGTGGTCACGAAAGCTACACAGAATTACAAAATAATAAATGTCAGTCAAAGTACCGCAGCGCTGAATACTGAAAAATGGCCTGGATGGGAAGGGGGTTTAACACCGCGGATGTCAACTGGTTAAAGGACAAATAGGAAAACTCCAGAGGTTGAAGAGGCAAAGCCAAGCTTGACTTTAACAGCTCTCTCTCCTATCCTTTGTACTCTCATTTGAACTCTCCTTGTATATGCAAGCTCCATTTTTTAGTTCCAAAGCACTTTTCAATACTGTAAAACTTGACTGGCAAACAGTGCTGCCCCTTACTCTCCCAGTCTGAAATTCTGAACGATAATATACAGAAGATCACAGGTAGTAAGTACAAAGACAGATTGGGGTACTGTTTAACCAATTGTGGACACTGAGCACACACACATATATTTTTTTCTAAATACCTTGGGGCATGCAAAGTATGCCCCAACCTTTTGCCCCACTGCTGCTCCCACCCTATAATTTATTTGTATTCATTTTGTTTGCTAATTTTTGTAGTGTTGCATTTAAAAAGCAAATAAATTATTTTCTTTGTAAAATACATTTGCAGTGTGCTGTACCAAAATCATAATTTTAATGTCATTTTAAATAGGGCAAATGATAGAATAAATTACATACAAATAACACTAAAAACAAAAGCTCAAAGTAGAAAAAGGAGCATTTTGTTTTTATTTTTTTTTACAATTTTTCCTTCCTTCCTAACATTTGATTTTGCCTTTATCCATATAGAGAGACTCTACTTACAGTACATACATTCACTGGATGAATGGTTCTGCAAATTGTTTATTAATACACCACATTTTAGTTAGTGATTATTAAATCATATATTATTATGGTTCACTAATCTCGTAAATATCATTTTTATTTGAAGAATAATATTGTGCATTTTATTCTTCTATTTTATGAGTTTTATACTTATATATAATTTAGCCCATGGTAAGAATAACACATGTTTCCCTCTGTACCATAACCTTTCATTTAAATTTATAAGTGCTTTATGTTTGTGCTGAATCTTAAAGTAGATATAAATGCCAAACTTTTTTATAAATAGAGTAGGTAATGATTCACAATGATTATATGGGTTAATGCCTCAATAAAACCTCTTGATCCAGGTTTGTAAACCTAGATTCCACAGGGTCTCAACCATCAGTGGGTCACTGGTTTTGTATTTTAAACAGTTTGTGATTGTCATATAATATTTTGATGTTAGTGTTCCCACCGTTACTGTGGGTTTTACTATAAAATGCCTGAGTTTGATGATACTTACCCATAATTTTGAAGTGTGTATTCTTCTTTTTTTTCTTTTACTGTTGGATACAGTGTTTTTCCCTGCCCCATGTGGTGTGCTATTTTAGTGGGGTTGGTTCACAACCAGCTATGACAAAGGCAGAGTAAGGCAAAAACGTGTCAGCGGTTGTTTTTTTGTACAGAGGTGCATGGAATAAAGTTTTATTTTCTTTGGAAGAGCATCATGTGCTGCTTTTGCAGTTTTTGAGACTATCACTCCATGAATGTGTATCACAAGGATGCATGACAGGGGTGAGCTGTGCGCTTTGTATTTATATAACTAGGTACATATCCTCCACAAGCACAGGGATTAGGGCAAGCCTGAGGAGGCTTAAGAAAGAGGATTTTCTCTTGGAAACAACCTGAAGTAGATGCCACTGCCTGAGAGGTTGATGCTCAGCTATGAGATTGCTGCTGTTAACCAGCGCAGAGTAGGTCCTCATCCATGCTTATACTCAGAGGCTGTCCCTGAATACTGGCCATGGTTAGGGAGAATATCTCCTGTTCCTGACTGTTATGCCAAGCTCTACTTCAAGTTGTTCCTTAATCTCTGTTCTTGTGGATGATCTGTACTTAGCTGTGCCTGTTTGCTGCAGGCCACATTGGATATTACTTGTTCCCAGTTCCTGCTGGTGGCTGTGACAATGACCTGGATCATAAAGCATAAGCTTTTATGAAGGCAATAACCCATCTGTTCATTTTGAGTGCCCTGTCTATCTTTTTTTTAACCACCTGCCATCTGGCCATTGTAATTAAACGGCCAAATGGTGGCTTCTTGAATGCAGTTGGGCGTTTTCAAAGTCCTTTCCTGCCCCGCTCGCGCCTGCCGCTGGGTGTTGTGCATGTGTGTGCAAAATCGGTTTGCAATGTAAACAGCCATCGATGGCTGCTTACATACCAGCGTTCCAGCGCCTGATGCCTGATCACTTGTATTATGCGTGCGGGTGTGCGGCTTCCCCGCCACCACGGCCGCCAATCCTGAGCTCTGCAGTGCCCGGTGCAGGCCAGGACTGGCACAGCAGCTCTCTCACCGGAAATCAGATGGAGATCAGTACACGATCTCCCTCCAATCTCCTCTCCAGTCTATACCCACATACACACGCAAACATGCGTCGGGTGCGCCTACGTGTGAAAATGACTATTGCACCCACCACTCCACACATGTTACATATCACCGCAAACCTCGAAGCATGAGCAATATATCTAGGGGCATATCTAGGGGCATCAATCATTGATGACGCTTTATCGATGAGCAGTAGAAGCTTTTAAATCATCGCATATGGGCAATTTTTGGTACGGTATTTTTGGTGTCTATTTACCTGACATGACCCCACCTTTTATATTTTACCCCAAATTTTATGATAATAAATGTTTCATAACATAACGTAGGAAAAACAGTTTTTCTCTCAAAATTATTGGTATTTTTTTATTTATATAGTAAAAAAATAAAAACCCCAGTGGTGATTAAATACCACTAAAAGAATGCTCTATCTGTCCCCAAAATATTCTATGAAATTAATTTCAGTACAGCGTTTCATGACTGAGTAAATGTCAGTCAAAATACTGCAGAGCTGAATACTGAAAAAAGGCCTGGACAGGAAGGGGGTATAAACACCCCGGTCATCAAGTGGTAAACATTGTTGTGATTTTGCACAAGGTCATATGAGCCCTTTCTGTTCTTTGCTGTTGGGGAATGATTCAAATCCCTGTCTTGTAGCTTCTCTTTAAAAATGTCTTGAATGTTCCTCCAATCAGTCAGGCCTTTGGTGGATAACGTGTAGGACCACAAACTTGGAACAAACATGTCCCATTGTCAAAGTAAACCTGTGCCCATACTCTGGACATTAATGCAATTACATATCCTTAACAAGCAGTAAAAAAAACCCTTTAAAACAAGTCCCCTTGTGGAGAAATTCCTCTTGTGTTTTCAGGTCTTTTTTCCATTAAAAAAATAAGTTGTACAACCCTGTTTCAAAACAAAAAAAGCAATTACTAGTAACGTAGAATTTGTGACCTTAAAATCATGCCACAATTTTTTCTCTAAGAGATCTAAGTTATCTGAGCAGTAAAGCAATGGTGGCTCATGTGGGTAAAGCACTAACATCCGGTTCTCCTTTTTATGTCAAATGTGATATTACCCATGCCCATTCTTCTTGCAATTCATTTTTATGTTAAAGAAATAACAAAAAACTATATAGCCAAATAGTGTCATTGGGTTTCCTAAAGTTTAACAGACAAGCACTGCTACCCCTTCAATTCTTCAGTGACATTTAACTGACTTAAATAACTGCATCCGAGGTTTTGCAATAACAAAACACTTACCAGATATCTATATCTTTCTCAAGGGAAAAAATATATCTGACAATGGAAAATTACATCATTATTTATTTATACCAAACTGCAATTTTTAGAACATTTCCTTCCATTACTGTAATTTATTACTGTAAAGCATTGTACAATATTTGTCTCATTATACCAATTGCTCTAGTTTACATGGATATTAGTGGATAGACCAGGAAGGTGGCAATAAAGATTTACAGTAACTTGTTTGATGGGCAGGTTTCAGTAAGAAAGAAAAATATGATTGGAAATATTAATTATTTAAGGACAGACTATGTTTTCCTTTTATTCTGGTATTTGAATTTGTTTGAATTTGAATATATTTTTTATAATTCAAAGGTTATTGAAAATAAATAATTTTAACAACACTTTGTTCACTTTAGACTGGTATATAAAGAAGAATTACTTTGAGACTTATTCTTGACTAAAACATAATTACGAGATGTATGTGAATATGGTTATGGTAAGGTAAAGTCAGTTAATTACTTGCTTCCCCCCACACCTGGGTTTCAGATTACCAAGATAAATACATTTAGCCCTGATCCATTCTAAGAGCTCTCTAAGAGGGAATTTTCTCATGCTTTGGAGAGATTTGTTCTGTGACAGGAACTGTACGGAAAATCTCCCCAACAGGACATAGACAGCATTAAAAAAACCTGGCATGAGTTTTAATTATTCCTCACTCTATCAAAAACAAAATAAAGGTTTTGTTTTTACATACACTTTCATTTTAAATTATCCATATGCAGGTGAAAAATTTAAGATTTTGCTGTTTCCAAAACAAATGCCTATGGTACTAGTAATTATACAGTACATAAATAGATGTAGCTTTGTCTCCTATTTTCCAAAATAGTAATACACTTCAATAATGATAATGTTTCCTTTAATAAGAACATTTTAGTTACCATGTTTCTTTTAGCCTGTTGCATCACAATTTATAATTTTTTGGCCTGTGCCCTTATTAAAAGAGAATAATTGGGTAAGTGTTTTTCCCCATAGTTCTCTTTAGGGTGCTGGGAGGACATATACTAGCGTCCTCCCATGACCCAAAGATCAGCTATTGCCCACGATATACTGTGAGCGCCGCAGCCAGGGCAGATCCCGACATTACTGTTGAGATGCACTCAGCTGTGTGAGTGACAGCTGGCTCTCCCTATCTAGAGGCAGAGCCAGCTGTGCCCACCCCTCCCCCATTTGTTCCTCCACTCAGCACTGGAGGATTGGAGCAGAGAGGGGGGAATCCCTGCGGGGAGCGGTGACTGACAGTCACCGCTCACTGTAGGGAGACGATTGGGAAGTGAGCAGATCGGTGCATGTTTCTGCTCACTTCCTGATTGATAGAGATGACCTGTGACAGCTTCTTTGTCACAGGTCGGCTCTAACTATGAGGATGAGTGGAAATCACTCACCTCATAGATCTTCTTTAAGTATTTTAAAGCTGAATTTTAGTTAAACATCTGAATAGCTGCACATAAAAACATACATTGAATTATGTATTCATGAATACAGAGCTATATTAGTGTCTTTCAAATCTACCTGGAGTATAGCTTTAAGGAATGCTGAACAATCATACCACATGACACAATAAAGTGTGTGTTCAGCTAATGCCTTTTGTATTCCTGTTAGACAGAGTGGGAACGAGTAAATTTGCATGTCATATTTTTACTTCTATCCAGTATGCCATTAGAAAGATTTTTCTTTACTTTCTGTCCTAGTGATAATGAGTTCGAAAGCAACACAGGCAGAAATAAAAATGCTTTTTTTTTTTAGTAGCGTAGGGAAATGCTAGAACCTCTGTCAGATGTTTATTTCCATCTGTGTCCCTATCACACTTCCCTCACTTTCTGTCTGGTAAAAATTATTATAATCACAACCAAAATCAAGGAAAAATCTCTGCAACAGCCCCCCAGATAACAGAACCCAGACCAGGTTTCTAATCCTTCCTGCTCTATCCAAACCTGAAAAAAAGTTTTTCCTGGGCATTCATTTTAATATTGTTTGACGCAATGAAACAATTTAGCTCTAGTATCAGAGGAGTATTCAGCAGTTAAATCTCTCTAATTTTAATGTCAATTTATATAGCACCTGTTACCCAAATTACTAGTTTAAGTTATGATCCGCTATATAAGCATTCACACTTACAAGTATATGGTTCTGTGGATTGAATCATGAGATTTTCAAGCTCAACACAATAACAGAAATGTATTGGTATATAGTATTCAGACTTAAATACAGTAAACCAACAATCTATTTAACTACAAAACATAAAGAAGAGCTCTAAGCATGCATAGACATATTAGTAAAAACACAGACCATGGTACATACATACATACAAGACAAATACACAACATATATAAGTGCACAGACATATCAAGATATTGATTAATTACCAGGACATGTTCAGGTATGGGTCCCTCTGGTGATCAAAAAACCAACAGGGTTATTCACTCAGCTGCCGGAGGCAGCTGAGTGAATAACCGAACCGTAGTGAAGTGAGCCGAACAACGTTCGGCTATTCACTACGGCTCAGTACAGCTGATTTTAACCATACATTGGCTGACTTTGGCTGCACTTCGGTCAGCCAAACATGCTCTGCATGTTTGGCTGAACCGAAGTGCAGAAGGAATTGGACTCAGCCGATCCAACATCTGGATCCGCTGAGCCGAAGCTCTGGCAGCTCACTTGCAGCTCTTCTAACAGGTCCCGACCAATGCATAACAACTGGGCTCCGCCCAGTTGTCATTGTTAAATGACAGTTCGGCATCCCCAGGTAATTTGGGGATGCTGATCTGTCATTACAACTGGGCGGAGTCAACCATGAGATCCCGACTGGCTCCCCCAGCTGTCATTTGCAAGGCGAACTCCCCACTTCAGCTGTCACTTCGGCTCAGTCGAGCCGAAACATATGCTTTTGGCTTTGCTGAGCCACTCTGCCGCCTTCGGGAGCTGTACGGGCTATAGTGAATAGCCCGTACCGCAGCCTGAACCGAAGGGCTCCCACAATCAAAGCCAGCCGAAGGATCAGCCAAAGCTATGGCTGATCATTCAGCTGGCTTTGTGAATAACCCCCTAAATTTCTCTCTCCAACCATTGACCAAAACTTAATGTAATCAGATTAGGATTCTTCTCTGGGGATAGGATATTTCCAAATACTATTTGTTAGAACTTCCAACCCCTTTCTATGCAAATCTTTAATGACACTATGGTATTTAACTTTATTGTGGGAAAATTCAAGATGCTCAGGTGACTGAGGACCTTATTGTTTCCTGCCATACTCTATGTAATTAACTGGATACGCCTGGGCAGATCAATAACCCCATTCAAGATTCATTGGTATGCGACTCCCCTTGGACAGTGATAACCCCCAACAAAGAATATATTTAATTATAAACTCCAGTCACCTCATGTGGAATAATTAATTACAAAAAATACCTGTATACATATGTTGTATGAAGATTTGACATAAACTCTGTACGGTAATACACCTTAAAGTATAGTTAAAGCCAAAAGTTGGATAGCGTAGGGGAGGGTTAAAACTGCTTGTGAGTTTTTTTTCTGTCTGTGCCTCGTGTATACATGCGTATTACAAATAAATGTATAAATATATGAGTATACTTTATCCATTGTGGCATTATAAATACACCTTAATAATAAAAAAAATAGTTTATTCTCTTTTAGACTCAAATAATGGTAAAATATACACTGGCTTGGTGTTCTCGCTAACAAGATAATTGTGTACTAATATAGAGTTCTACTGTAATTTCTCAAGTTTTATTCTGTAAATTAACTAATATTCATTAACATGTAATTACTGTTCAATTATGCATGATAGTGTTAGGAGCATCAATTAAGGTAGATAAAATAATAGTTTAATTGAATGCCTGAGGAGTCTAATGGGTTCACTTTTCCTTGAAATGGATTCTACTTCATGTCCCATTGTTTTTTTTTTTAAGATCAATATATTCAACCATGTATATATCACAAATCTAGTTTGCTCTTCCTATTGCAAATTCCAACATCTCCCTAACTCAATATGAGCTAAACATATACATTATTATACCATTAAATTTTTAATTAGCTATTCTTTACGTAAAGCTAAACTCCAGGCAGGTATTAAAGGCACTGGTTATTTAAATGATATACTCACTAAAAATACATGTATTTTTAAAGAACCACTATAGTGAAAAATATTGTATTCTGGTAAATGTCTGCAGTCAGCGATTGTATTGATAGCACTGATGGGTATATTTATAAACAACTCGCAAGTTCTTCACCATGCAAATATCTGTGAATGTTCATTCTGTATGATACATATAATGACAACAACAAAAGTTATTAATATATTTACTTTTCAGGTCAAATGTGGTGTGATGTATTACTGCATTATGGTGACTAGATTGCACTGAGGAGCATAGGAAATATACACTTTTTTCCTATGTTCCACAGCTCCATCTAGATGTTAATAAATACATCCCCAAGTATATAAATTCTTTTTTTTTTTTTTTTACATGTCTTTATTGCTATTTTCTTTCTTATTGTATATACATGCAGGCAAGTTGTCCAAGAAAAGTGACAGTTATAGGGATTGGGACAAACCATATTAGTCTGTTGGGGTTTCTTACCATCATTAGCTTTTCATTTTTTTATTTAACCATTTTGCTGCTATAACACTTTTTCCTTTATCACACACAGGTTAAAATGTGCATTTTTACATGAAAATGAAATTAAAATCTGTAAGAAAAATATATTTTCTGAAAGCCAGCACGTAACCTGTGGAATAAAACAATGGTAGTTACAATGTATTATGCCACACAGTATTTGCACAGCTGTCTATAAAACAATTTATAAAGTTTAAAAAAACACTCCAATTATAGTGCATACAGACACAATATAATTTCTAATTTTTTTGTTAAATAGAAAAGATGACACTATGCTGAGTAAATACATACCAAATATAGTAAGAGTCAAAAGTGCATGTGCCCCACAAAACAGCAAGAACTACAATACCCAAAACTGTCAATAGGAGATGCTTTAAAACTTCTCAACTCATCAGTTTAACCCTAAATAATTCCCTAGAATTTTTGCTGTCACTCTGGCATAGACAAAGATGTCCAATATTTGTTGCACATTCCTCAACTATGTATGTGTCTGAGCCCTGTGCAAGCATTTGTACTTACAGTGTTTGTGTGTGGAGGTGATAGACGTTTTAATTTTTTTTTATATTAACATTTTTTGAACACTTTTTTTTCACTTAAATGTTTCGCTAAGAAGACAAATCCTCTATATGATAGCATTATGCAGGTGACAGATTCTCTTTATGGAGACATCAGTGAACCTTAATTCCTTACAGTGGAAATCTTATGTCGCTTATCATCCTTCAAAGCTCTTTGTGGTCCCAGATCACTTCTACATGCCAGGAGCCTGATCATTTATTTGAAAGCAAGTTCATGGCTGCCATTGTGACCATGAGCGTGCTTACATCTCATTACGGCACTGCCATAAGTATAACAGCACCTTTTTTTCCAAAAGGGAAAAAATGTTTCTGTAACTGCTTAAAGGTGTTAGCTAGAGTTAAGTTTTACCTTGTTTGCTTGATGCTTGCTTACTTAAAGTGTATTTCCACTTTTGCAGCCAAATGATTACAACCCTGGCTTCTGCATTCAAATGGTAATGAGATCAATTAGAGTAGCACAATCCTCAAATTTCAGTCCTAAGTCTTTATATAAGGACAGTTCACTGTTAAGGTGCTCAGCAATGTGGGTTCAATTCAATGAAGTAAAATGGGACTTTATTTTGCAATCTACTGCAGAGGTCTTGCTTTCTGTGTCTAAACGACTTGAACGACTTATTCAACTATTTCTCCTTCATCGAACTTATTAAATTCTGTGGTGGTTATTCTGCTTTAGTACACAAGATTCCCTGCTCTTTCCCAAATGTAACTGAGATGAAGCTACTTTATTACACATGTTTTGGTGATGCCCCAAGCTCTTCAGATATTGGCAACTCATTATATTCTCCATTAATAAAGTGCTAAATGTGCAGCGCTAAAAATATTACTAAGTGATCCAGTGTAATCAATATCTAAAATAATAAGAATATTGAGAATAATAATTATTGAGAATGAAGTGCAAATCATCAAATGAACATATAAACCCAATATGTGGTAGACTCTATATGGCCTCAGTGTAGACAATTAAATCACTCCTGTGTGACTTGAATAGTGATAACTTAAAAAAAAGTGCAAACTTAAAAAAAGTGCAATAGTTATAAAAACTTTAGTTATAAAAAACTTTAAAAAGGTGCAATAGTTATAAAAAACTTTAGATAGCTGTATATCAGCTAAAATTATAATAGCATAATCGATGTTAAATCAGTCCCAGATGGTAAACCATCTACCATAAATCATCTAACATAAATCCAAGTGCGAAAAGGTGATGAATTCAAGGTGAATTTGAAAATCAAAATTAAAGAATCTTTGCAAAAAGGTTCTTCCCACACCACTGTGTACGTTTTCCAAGGAAATTTCCCCTCTGGGGTGCGCACTCACCCCACTGCTGTAGAGGTAAAGCAGTGTGATTACATCAAAGGGTCCACATCCTTGGTTTCTCTCTCAGCAATGTCCTGTCCGTCAGGAGTTTATAAACTCCTGACAGACGGGACATTGCTGAGAGAGAAACTAAGGATGTGGACCCTTTGATCTATAAACTCCTGATGGACAGGACATTGAGATTAGAGTAACACAATCCTCAAATTTCAGTCTTAAGTCTTTATATAAGGACAGTTCACTGTTAAGGTGCTCAGCAATGTGGGTTCAATTCAATGAAGTAAAATGGGACTTTAATTTGAGAGATATTGAGATAATGAGAGATATTTTGTGAGATGATGGCTGGCTCCGCCCAGCTGCCAGAAGCAGGCTGTCGGCCAGCTTCGGCTTTCACCTCGCCTCAGTTGAGCCGAGGCAAATGCCTTCGGCACGACTGAGCCGCTCAGCCGACTTCTGGAGCTGTACGGGGTATAGTGAATAGCCTGTACAGCAGCCCTTCGGTTCTACTGAACCGAAAGGGGCCTGGGGCCGAAGCTACGGCTAGATCCTTTGGCAGCTTTGTGAATAGACCACTAAGTCCTTGGTGACTGTTTTTTGCAATACTTGATGTTTGGTGCTAGCACAGGGTTTCCCTTCTTTTTGACTTGCACAGTTTGTAGGGGAGTAAGGGCTTTTCCCCTTTTGTTTTGTTTTCTTTTTGTTTTGCATTGCCTAGAGTACATTATTTCTGTTCATGTTTGTACCTATATTTTATCTTTTCTCTGTCCTCCTTATCCTGTTGTACACACATTTTTCTTTATAGTTGTAATAATGCGCACTGAGACAGATAATATGTTTAATGGTATTGTATGTTTTATTGTTTATTTGAAAAAATGGAAATAAAAATTGATCTGATTAATAAAGGTGCTCAGAAAATCCTGGAATCAGCCATGTTGCCTGCTTCAACCAAACATCTATAAGATAAGATTTTTTTTTTGTAAAAAACAAATTCAGTAAGCTGTGTGAATAGGAACAAACAACAAACATATAGAGGGGTCTTCTCAAATTTGACTGCAAACATGGAAATACACTTTAAAATACATCTAAAACTATGGGGTCTATTCACTAAGCTGCCGTAGGCAGCCGAGTGAATGACCGACCTAAAGCGAAGTGAGCCGAACACTGTTCGGCTATTCACTTTAGGCTGGTACAGCTGATTTCAGCTGCATATCAGCTGAAATCAGCCGTATATCAGCTGAAATCAGCCGTACATCGAGTGGCTTCGGGACGGCCAAACATGCTCAGCATGTTCGGCCGACCCGAAGTGCAGAAGGAGTGCGACTCAGCCGATCCAACATCTGGATCGGCTAAGCCGAACCTCCAGCAGGCTGCTCACTGCTGTTCAGTCTATTCTTATAGATGCCAAACAGCAGTGAGTGAATAGCTGAATGCCGCTGAGCGGCATTCGGCTCGGTTGTTCTGCTCGGTCTCTCTGTGGGACCGAGCAGAACAGAAAAATTGTAAAAAAAAATAGAAAACGATTGTGCGGAGCTTGCAGTGACAGCTAGCTCCGCCCAACTGTTTTCTATTGGCGGTCGGTTCTGCTGCCGTCAAAAAAAAGAAAAAAGAAAAAAACTCTCCAGGGCGCTCCGGGAGTCCCCGCTCCCGGCCGACAAGGAGAGAAACACTGCTTTTTCTTTTTTTTTCTTTATTCTGACACAGAGCCGAGTCAGAATAGAAAAAAAATCAATAACTTTTTGGCCATAGGAATGTAATGCTAGTTTGCTATTGGCTATTGCAAATTGAAATAACGTTTGAGATCACGTCTGGCTCCGCCCAGCTGTCAGAAGCAGGCTGTCGGCTGCCCAATGGCCGGCCGCTCAGCCAGCTTTGGCTTTCAGCGCGCTCAGCCGAGCCGAGGCATATGCGTTCGGCTCGACTGAACCGCTCGGCCAAGCTCGGGAGCTGTACGAGCTATAGTGAATAGCCCGTACAGCAGCCCTTCGGTTCTACTGAACCGAATGGGTCCTGGGGCCGAAGCTAGCCGAAGGATCAGCCGAAGCTACGGCTAGATCCTTCGGCTGCTTCGTGAATAGAACCCTATGGGTATGCTGTGCATGTTTGGCCGACCCGAAGCCACCCGATGTGCGGCTGATTTCATCCGGTATATGGCTGAAATCAGCCGTACCAGCATGAAGTGAATAGCCGAACAGCGGCTCACTCGGCTGCGTACAGCAGCTTAGTGAATAGACCCCTAGGTGTCCATCCAAAACTACCCTGCAGTACAGTGAGATTGGACCTGCCATCTATCACAATGGGATGTAGGGTAAGTATATTTTTTAACTTGTCTCCTAATCTGTGTTTTTATGTGTAGCTTATTTACATGGGTGGATTGGCCTAACTAACAAGCATGGGTCTACTTTATTTCAAAACAAATGCAAGCTGTATAGCCATTTATACTGTTTTCTTGCAGTGGAAACTCATATGCCAGCAGTACACTGTTGTATCTGCATTTTGTTGTAGATCTACTTATGAGTCTGACCAAGTGACAGCAAACCACAAGAGATTAATTATTACATTTACCAAGGTAAAAAGAACGGTACACATCAATTCAAGTTTCAGACATAGCATTGGAACATTGGTCTTGATTGATGACTACTAACTTATCAAGTATATTGTCACAGGCAATTACATCTTCAAGCTAAATATTTAAATGAATGACATGCTGCTTTTGCAGCAAATTGAAAGAAGCTTTCATTTATAGTGTTAAACTGTTACCGGTATGCTACAATCCCTGAAACTAGTTCTCAGTTGTAATTGAATCCTTCCTTTAAAGAACCTGTTGTAATGCAACTACATGAAAATATTACAACTTATATGTTTTCATTTTGTCTATGATTCTTGTAGGTCACATGTTTGTGTGCAATACCATTTACAATATTATATTACACCATTTCTTAGCAGGCTTAACAGTTAACAGGTATACAGTAAACAAATAGGTAAACAATAATTATTTTTACATTCTTTTGGATTGTGATGGACATGTGGTCTATAAACAAATTTCCTTAAACAAAATAGCTATATGGGTACGGTGCAGTATGCAAAGTTTGGCACCCCAAAGCAATCTGTCAAAATTAAACTTTTACTGACTATAGTAAATTGAATTTGAGTTTCTGAATTGATGCACTTTGCACTAATGTGCTACGAATAAACACAATGGGGGAATTTATCAAAACTGGAGCAGCCAGAATCTGCAGCAGTTGCCCATGGCAACCAATCAGCATCTCTCTTCAGTTTGCTCAGTTGAAATTTGAAAATAAAAGATATTTTATGCCGTAAGATCCAACATCTGGATCGGCTAAGCCGAACCTCCGGCAGGCTACTCGCTGCTGTTCGGTCTATTCTTATAGATGCTGAACAGCAGTGAGTGAATAGCCGAATGCCACTGAGTGGCTGAGTGGCATTCGGCTCAGACCACAGCCTATGTTATATATAATACATATTGGGGGGAATTTATCAAAACTGGGGCAGACAAAATCTGGAGCAAATTTGCAGTGCAACCAATCAGGTGGCTCCGTGTGGCTTCTGGTCGGCCAAACATGCACAACATGTTCGGCCGACCCGAAGTGCAGAGGGAGTTCGACTCAGCCGATCCAACATCTGGATCGGCTAAGCCGAACCTCCGGCAGGCTACTCGCTTATAGATGCCGAACAGCAGTGAGTAAATAGCTGAATGCCGCTGAGTGGAATTCGGCTCGGCTGTTCTGCTCGGTCCCTCTGTGGGACCGGGCAGAACAGAAAAATAGTTTAAAAAGTACAACGTTGCTTTATGACGAGATGTGTGTACATCAATAAAATGACCACTCATTGAAGATTTTACTTTGGTGTGCTGGTGATATACTTTACTATTTGGATTTGAAGTGGTGCCATCCACTATCACTGCAGCACCCACTTTAAAAGGACATACCAGTAAGGAGTGCGGTGGAAACCTCTTTTGGCTTTATATTCTGGTCCTGTCTGCAATATCTAATTGTGCATGCTCTCTCGTATATTTTGGTTTCTAGGGAATGCAACCCGTTCCATCAAAAATAAATTGTGAGAGCTAATATATCTTGTACTAGGCTGTCCTACTTCAAATTTTCCTACATAGATTGATGTATGAGTTAATTCACTAACAGGGCATCAGCTATAGACTATTGTGAACTTCTACCCAATACTACCTACAAATGAGTAATGCTGGAATTTACATTCCAGTTCTAGTCTTTTCATCTAAAAGCAAATGTTCTCTTCTGATTTTAAAATCTGATTGAAAAACCTGTTTTCAGTGGATGAAAAAGTATAATTCGAGGGTTAAAATAACTTTAGCATTTCCCCTTCTCTTGCAGAAATTATTTTTATTTATAGTTGAAATAGGCTCCTGAGACAAAGGAGCTACAATTGCACATCACAACAATTGATGAAAGTTCAAAATCCTTGCTTTCTCAACATTTCACAATTTACCACTCGATCGCAAAGTTCTCTGGCTTGGCTGACAGGTGGCGCTCTATCCCGGCCGAACCCCTGCCACTGGAAGCCGTGGAGCACAGAGTTCAGCATACAGCTGCTCCACTCTGGGGAAGCCTGAGAGTGGGGCCCTGGGACCACACACATCGGACACAGTCCAGGGCTGGGTAAGTGGTGTTCTTTATCAGAGGGAGGGGACTTTGTGTACCGCAGGCTAATTATATGTGTATGTAAATATGTATGTATGTGTGTGTGTGTATATATATCTGCATGCATGCATGCATGCATATATGTGTGTGTGGGTATATATGTGTGCATGCATGTATATACTGTGTGTGTGGGTATATATGTATGTATGTATTAGGGATGTCCCGATACCGATACAGGACATTTTGACAAGTACTTGTCAAAATGCCCCAATACATAGCGCCGAAGCTTTCGCTATGTTTTTTTTTCTTTACTGACCTTGCCGAGCGTCGCGTCACTGCTGCTCCGGTGGGTGGCGCTACAGGTGGGTCCTAATTCAGGTGGCCGGCGACTGCCCAGAGGACCCCACTCTGAGCGCTGCTCACCGGAGCAGCAGTAACGCGACGCTCCTCTTCAGCTCAGCGCCAACAACGTCCTTCAGTGCCAGAGAGCAGCGTTGAGTGAGCGCTGGTCCGTTGGGAGGAGCTCCAGGTGGGGTCCTAATTTAGCTGGCCGGCACCTCTGGGCAGTCGCTGGCCAGCTAAATTAGGACCCCACCTTGAGCTTCTCCCAACAGATCAGCGCTGACTCGTCGCTGCTCTGCCGCACAGCGCCGCACATCGTGAGCAGTGAGTGAGGGCAAGGGGGGTCCCTATTAAGCAGAGGATGATTATAAATCTATTGTCTGCAGTGTATTAGCAGTGTGTACTCTATATGTGGTACATATAGAGTACACACTGCTAATACACTGCAGAAAATAGATATACAATTATCCTCTGCTAATATGAATGGATTAAATGATCCATAGTACATAATAGTACATAACATGTAGTTGTACTACGGGTCATTTAACCCATTCATGTTAGCAGTGCAGAATTGTGAATATATTGCTGCAATGTATTCTATATGTACTGCACATGTACTACATATAGAATACACTGCAACAATAGATTTACAATTATCCCTTGCTTATATGAATGGATTAAATGATCCATAGTACATAACATGTAGTTGTACTACGGATCATTTAACCCATTCATGTTAGCAGGGGAGAATTGTAAATCTATTGCTGCAGTGCATTCCATATGTAGTACATGTACAGTACACCTTCCCAATTCACTGCAGCAATAGATTTACAATTCTGCACTGCTAACATGAATGTGTTAAATGATCCATAGTACAACTACATGTTATGTACTATGGATCATGATTTAACCTATTCATGTTAGCAGGGCAGAATTGTAAGCGCCTACCACAAGCTGAGCACCGAGAAGCGATGTAGCAATCCTGCCCAGCGCTGACTACGAGAGGCACAGCGTGAGGCAACAGGGATTGGAGTGAAACTGTGAGTGAGGAAAGCTGGGACAGGGCTGGCTGTATTTCTTATAAAAATATAAGACAGTGTCTTATTTTCGGGGAAACATGGTACAAGCACTTCCACTCATGTACTTGCCGATACCAATTACCAATACTTTTTCTTAAAGGGACAGGTGACTTTAAATGATCCATAGTACTATGGATCATGATTTAACCTATTCATGTTAGCAGGGGAGAATTGTAAATCTATTGCTATAGTGTACTGTAAGTGTGTACTGTATATGTAGTACATAGATACAGCACACACCTCCGCTCTGCGCTCTGATGACGCCCACTTCGACCCCACTGGCTATGCCGTGCTGTGCCTGCTGGGAAATGTAGTCTTCAGCGGCAGCCGAGGCAGACAGGTTGGTGTATGTGAGTGCGTACGTGCGGGCGGGCGGGCGTGTTGGGGAGGGAGGGAGCTGCAGCCGGTCATGTAAAATTCTATTATATGTGCAGCTACCCCGAAAGTAAGACCTAGCGGAATTCTGTAATATAAGACCTACCACCGAACTAGGTCTTATAGTATATATATATATATATATATTTTTCTTCATAGAGTCTAATATAACCAGTGCTCTTTTAGTGATATGTGAAATAAGAAAATCCATATATTTAACTACTCAGATTCATCACCGTGATCCAAGGCCCAACATGAGACAAAAAACAACAACCACTCCGTGTTGTGTTCCATGCTGTAATTCACCTTCAGTGTTCAAGTGACAAAAGGTCCGCACTCACCGGAATTAGATGATCCTTTTTACATGCATTTGTCGCAATCGCACCTACCCTGTGTTCTGTAGCGGGAGGTGCGTTGTGGTGCCATTCGTTGGTAGATCTAATTGAGCTGATCATATAAAAAGATTAGATATAAGATTAGATATAACCCAAAAAATTGTGGGCACCCTTGACCTAGACCTTATAAACATAATGCCCTCAAACAAATGTTGTTCCTACCTCATGTCACTTTTATAACCTGTTTGACCATGTTGGAACATTATTACAGCTGTCATTGATGCACTACAAAATGTTGTTCAAACTAACAGACATTTTTATTTTTTTAATTTATGGGGGTCTATTCGCTAAGCTGCCGTAGGCAGCCGAGTGAATAAACGACCCGAAGCGAAGTGAGCCAAACGCTGTTCGGCTATTCACTTGAGTCTGGTACGGCTGATTCCAGCCGTATATCGGCTGAAATCAGCCGTACATCGGGTGGGTTCGGCTGACTTTGGGTCGGCCGAACATGCTCAGCATGTACGGCCGACCTGACGTGCAGAAGGAGTTCGACTCAGCAGATCCAACATCTGGATCGGCTAAGCCGAACAGCAGTGAGTGAATAGCCGAATGCCGCCAAGCGGCATTTGGCTCGGCTATTCTGCTCGGTACCTCTGTGGTACCGAGCAGAATAGAAAAACAGTTAAAAAAGTAGTAAAAAATTAAATAGAAAATGATTGTGCGGAGCTAGCAGTGACAGCTAGCTCCGCCCAACTGTTTTCTATTGCACGGGCGGTTCTGCTGCCGTCAGAATAAAAAAAATAAAAATAAAAAATCACCATAGAAATGCATAGCTAGATTCCTATTGGCTATTTCGCTTTGCAATAGCCAATAGCAAACTAGCTATTGCACCCGCCCTCTGCTGCTTTAAATCACCCGAGGGGACCTGATGGAGAACTTCAGGTCCCCTCTGCTGATTGACAGCAGCAGTGGGCGGGTGCAAAAGCTTGTTCACTATGGGCTATTGCAAATTGAAATAGCCAATCGGAATCTAGGTATGCATTCTTATGGTGATTTTTTTTATTCTGATGACAACCGTCGGCTCCGATGCCAGAAGAAGAAAAAAAAAAGGAAAGGTTTACTCTGCTCGATCGACAGGCTCCGCCCAGCAGTCAGTAGCAGGCTGTCGGCCGGCCACTTGCACAGACATATCAGCTTATAGATAGCGGCCCCGACGGATTCTCAGTGTGTAATGACAGATGGCATCCCTGGTTACCTGGTAACCAGGGACGCTGATCTCTCTGCAAGTGGCCAGAGCCAGCCGTGAGATGACGACTGGCTCTCCCCGAGGCATATGCCTACGGCTCGACTGAGCCGCTCGGCCGACTTCGGATAGTTTTGCAGTTAAATAGATTGTTGGTTCACTATATTTAAGTCTTAATACTATATACCAATACATTTCTGTTATCGTGTTGAGCTTGAAAATCTCATGATTGAATCCTCATAACCAGATACTTGTAGATGTGAACACTTATATAGCAAATCATAACTTAAACTAGTAATTTGGGTAACACCAGAACCTCAAGAACTGAGCCTTGTCCTTCCACTTTTACCCAGCCTAGAAGCCTAAATCAAATTTAAGTTGAACTGAACCACATTTAAGCTGAATTTATTTAAATTAAACTCCAGGCAATTAACTGAATAGCAAACAATATGTAACAAAGCACCAGCGGCTTACGTCCAAACAAGGAGAAAATCTGCAGTGATCTTTAGTATGCACCGTGAATGAGGCAGGCTCTCAAAAAGGCTTTAGGGAAACCTCAATTCTGGAAAAACAAAAACACAGAGAGCGCCTCCATCGCGTAAAAACATTTTAATAAAATAATTTAAACAGATAAAAACATACTCACAAGGACTGAGTTTAAAAAGGCATGAAACGGTAAAAGCATGAAAGGCTTAGCCCACCGGTTACTCTTCCTCCCTGATGGTTAACGTTTCCGAGGTCACGCCTCCTTCTTCAGAACCGATTGGTTTGGTGGGCTAAGCCTTTCATACTTTTACCATTTCATGCCTTTTTAAACTCAATCCTTGTGAGTATGTTTTTATCTGTTTAAATTATTTTATTAAAATGTTTTTACGTGATGGAGGCGCTCTCTGTGTTTTTGTTTTTCCAGAATTAACTGAATACACAGATGCAATGCTTATATGTAAGTTCTCTTACTTGCCAATTGACTTGTATTTCTGTTCATCTGAAACTGAGATTTACACACTTATGCTCCACGGCACAGCCCAGTCTAGAAGGGGAGAGGATCTGGTCTTTCTTTGCTGCAGTTTTACTTACAGGTACCACCCTTGCCCCATCCTGTGACAGGGCAGTGAAAGGAGAAAAACAACGCTGATAAGCTTATTTCTCTCTTAATCTGCTGTCTCCTCCTATCAGCATGTTTTGTGCACTGCATCCACCTGATTGGCTGCTTGTACTGCTTCTCCCTCCTCCTCCCCAAGCTCTGCTGAACATACTTATTCCAAATCAAAATCAGGTACTTACACCGCTTACATTTAAATAAATGCACGTAATGATGTGTTAATGATTACAGAGCTGCATCAGTTTGCATTTGTTTATATATATATATATATATA
>NW_017306881.1:23722-78383 GCF_000935625.1 Nanorana parkeri
TAGCTGTTTTTCATCTTTAAACTAGCGTTTAGGAACACATGTTATTTTAAAATTGATCAGTATTTAAAACCCACTCTGTACTGCCTCCCCTTGCATATTGCTGAAATAGTGGCCTATTTCTTCCTGAAAACAGGGAGCAATAGATCACTTTTATAAACTATTGCTGCAAAGGTGCATTGGGGAGAGGGGCTGGTTCAGATTTTCTCTGGCCTCAGCCAGACCCCAATAAAAAATGTAAAATAAATACGTTAATTTAAAAGAATGATAAATATATAAATCAATTAAAAAATATCCCTTCTTCCATTTATCCCAATGAAATTGGTTGGATGCTCCAGATGACATTTGTGGTGAGTCTGTGAGTGCAACCACTCATGTAAACAAAGTCATACATAATTTTAGTGATCGAAAACCAGTGGGAATTTCAGCATCATGTCATTTATGTTTGAGTACAAAAATCTGGTCTTATCGTTCTGTCATGCTAGCAATTTATGCATACACATTTCTGTTTCCTATGTGTCCTATTACAATGCAATATTGAATAGGGGCAGATTAGCTGCTAGAGGCAGGATTGTTTAGCTACTACAAAGACTATAGGGGAAATTTATCAAAGCTGGATAGAAAAAATATAGATAAATGGGGCTTTAGAGGCACCGGGTGACAGATCAAAGAAATAACGTCCTTATTAGCAAAGAATTCTTTATTAGATACAAAAAGTTAAAAAGCCATAAAATTGAAATATGGATAAGGAGAGAGGGAACTGAACCCAAAAACCAAGGGAAGCAGAGGAGTAAAAAAAAAATTGGATGCCGATCATCCATAAAGAAAAGGGGTAACAACGCCCTCCCCATCACCAGAGAAGCCCAGGATCCCCATCCACACCAGGACCATGGGCCCCCCCACACACAAGCACTATTTGTTTAATATGTTGGTTTAGAAAGAGACTGGTCTGCTCTTCAAGGATCACTGTCCTGTCATCACTTCCATTGCTGTTATCCATGGGGTTCGGTCCTCAGCTGATACTCCTTGTGCGTGGGGTTCTTTCCATCATGGTTGGTCCCGTTGGATGCGTATGCATCGACTTCCTGTTTGGAAGGTTACATTATTATTAATCCATCAATATTAATATAAATAATTTTGGGTGAATATTTTCCTTGTCTCGGGTATATTCACTTATTTTATGGTTATTTCGATTTCCTCCACCTCCTGAGGAAGCGCTTGGAGCGAAATGCGTATAGAATGTCAACCACTCTTTCACCATCTTCAGATAAGGCTGTTTCACACATATGATTTGGAGAACATTTCTTATCAATCATGTAAATTATGTATCATGTTATTCATTATGTCCTCTAATTATGCAAATTTGAAGGTATTTGGTGTGGTGCTGCTAATATCCACCATTCCTCTGTTTGCAGAGGCAACTATCATGTTCATTTCTGATTAATATCTGTATGAATTATCTAATCATGTCTTGTGCGATTCAATATCCCCTAATCATGAATGTATGGAGTGGTATGTGGAGGTAATTTGTTACTAGGATACAATTATCCATATTTTAATTTTATGGCTTTTTAACTTTTTGTATCTAATAAAGAATTCTTTGCTATTAAAGACGTTGTGATTTCTTGAATCTGTCACCCGGTGCCTCTAAAGCCCCATTTATCTATACTTTTGCTATTGACTTACCAGTGGTGTGGAACCAATTACTCAGGACTTGTTCACGACAATTTGTTTCTTTATCAAAACTGGAGCAGACAGAATCTGGAGCAGTTGCCTATGGCAACCAATCAGCTTCTCTTTTCAGTTTGTTCTGTTAAGATTTGAAAATGAAACAGAAAAGCTGGTTGCCATGCACAGCTGCCCCAGATTTTGTCTGCTCCAGTTTTAAAAAATCCCCCCCTCTAACTGCTTTACTAACTTTGAAAAAATAAATGAGGCATACAGCGAGTTCATTGCTTTCAATGTATCAGCTGAGTTATAGGCATGTTTCAATTGAGGATGAAAAAAATTGTATTCTAGCCATATCCTTTAATTTTTTACAGATTTACAAATTCCAGATTCACTTTAGTTTTTATGTTCAAAGACAATAGATCAAAAATATATGTGATTCCAAAGTATGGCATGTTTTCCTAACTTATGTTACACACAAATAATGAAATATTGAGAGGCAGAGCAATGCACACACTATAATGCCATTATGACCCTGTCATTTGTATCATTCTTATATGCTTTGTATCAGCCTGAGTTTTTAACCGTGGATTTTAACAATCCTGCATGACATATCATACAAAAGAGTTTTAAAACTGGAGTATTTGCATATTACAAAAGTTATGCTCTCAACACTTTTCCCTAACATATTTCTGAGCTATATTCTGCATAACATTTGTCTCTTGTAGAGCTACACAATATTAATTCCAAACACTTGTTATGTATGTGTTGCTTCATTGACATTGTGTGTCCTACTCTACATAGCATGGCAAATGCTGTGGTAAAAATCTGGGTTAATTACCATTATGATCTCATCATGCAAACATCTGAAAGCAAAATTGATTTGCTCATTAGTGGAATCTATTTATACAAAGTGATAATTATATATTTATGAATTATTCAAATGGCAATGACAGACCCTAAACAAAGGCAACAATAACTTATGCTATTTTTGTATTTCATTTATGTTCTGCTTCCTGCAAAATATTACCAGTTCAGTTGTGGAATAACTTTACTATGTGAAAGTGGTAGCTGTATTAAACCAGGTCAGAAATAAATAGAAAGGAAAATGCTAAAATTGATGAGCATGCATAAACCATCACTGTGTAGACCATCATTCTACCAAGACATCTTCCTAATATTTACAGTCATATAAAATAATTTGGGTACAAGCAATGATTCTGCTAAGCTTTCCTCTTCAAACAACAAAGAGGACACAATCTTATATCCTTGTAGTTGCTGAAACTGTGTACCAGTCTTGCCTCACCCTATGGAAACAATGGTAGTTATGTTGAAAATGACAGATCATGTTGTAAAGCTTGACATTGTGTTTGTTTTGAAAGATGCATTTTTTGTGTGTGCATGTATGTGTTATATTGGGATGGTTGCAATTTGATCCTGTGATAGCCAAATTATTTCACTGTTGTTAGTACTAGGATTCAGGCTGTCACTTTAAGACTCACCAAACTCACCTGAGACAATCCTTGCCTGGGAAACAACGGTGATTGGCCAGCTCACCTTTAAATCACTTGTGTCAGCACACCACCAGTGCTTGTAATAGCGTTGTTACCTTGTGTGCTCCTGCTTGACCCAGCTGATATCTGCTCTGTATATATCATGTATGACCTGGCTAGTTTTGACCTTTCTTTTGCTCGCTTCTGATTCGGTACCGATTGGACTTTGATCTACCTGTGTATGACCCAGCTTGTCCAGACTATGCTTTTGCCTGATGTTACTGTGGTTCCAGACTCTGAATTACTACTTGGCTGTCTGGAGCTGCTCCTGCAGATGTGAACCACAAGTACCAGCCAGCCTCTACCTACATCTGCAGCTGTGAACCACAAGTAACAGCCAGACTCTACCTTAGGGTTGCCACTGGGACAGTCCAGGTTTGGAATCCAGTTTATGCATGAGAGGGTCACTGAGGTGGGAAATTGGCTTTCCTTCTTAGAGAATGCATTTTTCTCAAAACCCTTCCAGGGTGTCAGCATCAGAAAAACAATTGGCGTCTGGCACCGAAAGGCTGGCAACCTTAAAAATCACCTCCAAAGGAAAAGTATAAGAACAATTGGCCTACCTGACCATGCAGAGGGTCAATCCTTGGATTACTTCATGGAAAAGTGGTTACACAGCATGTTTCCTGACACTCAAGTCTTATTGGCATTTGCTGTTGAATGGGCCCACAATGTCCCAGCAAGGCCCCCTGCTCCAGGTGCACCACCCAGACCTCTGCTCTCCAGGATGTTGAATTGCAATGACAGAGATCTGATCCTACAGAAAGCAAGGGAGAAGGGACCCCACTAATATGAAATTACCACTATATCTATTTGACCTGATTTTGTTTTCAAGCAGCAGCAGGTGTTTTTTGTTGAGATCAAGCACAAGCTGCACCCAAGGGTACTTAAAGAGCTCAGCCAAGTTATAGCAAGACCCTTGTTCCTAATTTTCAGGGACTCCATACTGACTTGAAGGGTACAATCTGACTGGCATAAAACAACGGTAATACCTATATTAAAAGATTTTAGAATGCTTACCTGGGTACTACAGAATGGTAAGTTTAACATATAGTATGCAAATCTTTTCAGGGAATGATAAAGGGCTACAATTGTGACGGACTGAACCGTCACTGGTGCTGTTGGAGGAGCCTGGGGGCTAGCCTCCTTCCTACTGACTATGGACCCAGAACTATGGAGACCCCCTCGGACCTCTTGGGGTTACAATTAACCATTCTACCAGGTTTATGTGTGGAGGGATGTACTGTACATGCTCCCTGGCATTACATTTGGATGACCCTGTGTGTATTATAGATACAGGCTGTGAATCCAGCAGCACTGTAGGGAGATAATTCTGGACATTAAACTGTTACAGTTTATTGGTCCCTTTGTTGTATTGTGTTGATGATGGGATTAGGATAGCTGATTCTAGGAGTAGCTGACTCCGGGTGTAGATGAGTAGATCACCCTATGATACACTCAGGAGATAATCCCATCACATGTGTCTCCTCTCTCCCTATTCATTCATTAAGGCATCGGGGAGGGGATGTCTGTTTGCATGCTGTTCATGTTTGATTGCGTTATGTGTTTAGACTTCTTGAACTGTATATATACTGAGCTGGTCTTCAATAAAGCAGATCCCTGTTGGAACTCACATACAGCCTGCCTGGTGTTTGTTCTGAGCTATCACAACTGGATTCGAACGGCACATAGCTGTAGTTCGAATCCCGGATTATCGGACGATCGAAGAATCAGACGTGCGGTCTGACATCTGATCCAATTGGAGCAGAGGAGTGCCGGGAGAGTGGAACCGAGCAAACAGGGGCTCATTACAACAATATTTTGTCTGTGGTAATGGTAAAATAAGTTACAACCAACATGGATTTATGAAGGACCGTTCTTGTCAGACCAACTTAGTAACATTCTATGAGGAGGCGAATATCAACTTTGATGGAGGAAAGCAAGTGGACATATTTACTGGATTTTGGAAATACATTTGATAGGGTATTGCATAAATCTTAACACACAAACTACAATCAATGGGCATTGATGAAATGGTGTGCACATGGATCGAGTACTGGATCGAGTACTGGCTACAGGAATGTGTCCAGAGAGTGTCTGTCAAGAAGCCTGTCAAGAAGCCTTTGCCGGTGGTGCTGCATGAATGTCTGCACACAGTGTGGCTCATAGAGCCAGGCCTTGGCATGCGCCTCTGCGCATATGTTAGTGTGTCACCGACGTGCGCACGTGCGCACGTGCTACAGATTCTGGCAGGGCTATTTAAGCTGTGGCTCCCTGACACTCAGTGCTGAGTTATTGTCAGCTGCTTGCTACTAAGAACCTGTGCTTCCAGTTACCGACCCAACTCATCTTGACCATTCTGCTGATCTTCTGTGTTCCTGACCACAGCTTGTTTCTGACTCTGTTCTTCGCCTGCTGTATGTAATAATTACATAAATAATATTTAATGAAATATTAATTATTAAAATTTTGAAATAATAATAATAGAAATATATTTCATAATCAACAAAGACTATTTATGAATTAAATAATTAACCACCTGCTGTCCAGATGTTGTAATTAAAGAGCCGGACAGTGGACGAAATGCGGGTGGGCGTTTTTAAACGTCCTAACCAGCCCAGCTCGTGCCCGCCGCACGGGAAATCAGCTTTGAATGTAAACAGCCAGCGATGGCTGTTTACATACAAGCGTTCAGACGTCTGTAGAGACGCCCAATCGCTTGTAATATGCGCTGTGCCCGGACAAACTACAGTGTAGACAAGGTGCGGTGCGAAGTGGAAGGTTGCGATTTTTTCGCTTCGCCTGCAGTGTGTCACAGCCTTGAGAGGGAAAATGAGTGAAGTCTGTCTTAATGCAACCCTTCCCTCATGAGAGTGACAGTTTCAAGTCCCCTCACTGTATCTGTGTAGTGTGAGGTAAAGTTCAGTAAGGTCATGTGACCTTAGGGTTTGTTGTTGAAGGCTCAGTCTCCCTCAGAAACAGGCCCACCAAATTAAGTTTGAAGGATGTCTGGGGAGCATGTTTTACAGGCAGATGCAGTGAACATTGCACTCCACACATAACAGTCTGTAAGACCATTTCGCCACCATGGTCCGTCGTTTATAATGCATTAATAAATGCTGTTGGTGTGTTTGAACACACACAGTGCTGATGCACCTATCTCGGGACAGCAGGCTTTTTTCAGGGACGCCAAACATTCTAATTTCCAGCATGTGTCAGAGTGCCCACTTACATTGCTTGGCTCATCAGCGTGCCCCTTTAGAATGTTTAACCCCATCACTGCCTCACATTGTGGCCGCCTCTGGTAGTTTGATTCACGTTGTTGTACTAGTACATGCTGAACAAATCGGAACATGTAAATCCTGCTTTTTAGCAATTTTCATCATTTTAACAGAGAAATAACTGTTGCACTTTGCTATAGAGGTGCTTTTTAATATTGTTATTGGGTGGTTTGGCAGAGTAAACTATGATCCTGTCAGGAGGATTGTAGATTATCACAAAGGATGTCATTGTGCAGCTCAGAATACATTCCCCACATTGCTTTCTCTACTGATCACCGTGACGACTTATCTCAGCCTTTCACAGCTGTTTCGTGTGATAAGTTTTCTTTTCGCAGGTTATTAAACAGCCTCTGTGCAGCCGAGAAAAACAAAGAGATCTGCTGAGTAAAGTTAACTTGTGATAAAGCTAGTTTTATCACGGTTTATTAAACGTACACCATAATGTTGAAAATGTATGAAGTAATGCATTTTGGTGTTAAAAAAGTAATGCAGACTACACGTTAATAGGTGCTCCACTGGGGAAGTCAGAAGTGGAAAAAGATTTGAGGGTTATAGTTGACTGCAGACTAAACAAGATCATGCAATGCTAGGCTGCAGAAAACAAATCCAGCAGACTATTTTCATGCATAAAAAGGGAATGCATTTAAGAGACAAAGCAATAATTTTGCCACTTTACAAAAACATTGATTTGGCCTCATCTTGAGTATATGGTCCAATTTTGGTCACCAATCCACAGAAAGGATATCCTTGAACTGGAGAGAGTCCATAAAAGGACAAAAAAACTAATAACGGGACTGGAGGACCTAAGCTATGAGAAAAGACTGCGACATTTAAACTTTTTCACTCTGGAAATAAGGCGATCAAGAGGGGACATGATTTTAATTTACAAACTGCTTAATGGGACTGTTATTATCAATAATAAACTTTGTAAACTCATTAAAGAAGACAAGAGGCCACCGCATGAAACTGGAGGAGAAAAGGTTTATCCACAAAGGGCAAAGGGGGTTCTTTTCTCTTAGAGCAGTACAGTTGTGGAACTCACTTCCACAAGTGGTATCAGCAAATAGTATTGATTCATTAAATAATCGTTTGGATGCTTTCCTTAGAGAACATAACATACAGGGGTACAGGTACTCCTAATAACTGGTCAACAAAACTTACATATGTTGAACTCGATGGACCTGTGTCTTTATTCAACCTCATATACTATGTAACTACATAGCTATGTAATCCTTGAGATTGGTATTGCATTTTCTATGGCATATCTGATGAGGCTTCTGACAATGGTAAGTTTTATTTTTTACAACTGTGATTTCTAATTTTCAAAACTTGGTTGACAACACTATCCCTTCACCTGTTTCAGGTTGCACATGGCCATGGGGTCATGGCAAAACTCATTAGTCATTGCACTGTTACTTTTAGTCTACTGTTATAATTTAAAATGTTAATGTTTTGAGAACAAAGGGGCCAAGATTTATTTGTCTCCTAAAAGTCACCGTCTGTCTAGTTGTGAATATGCTGCTTTGAGGTCTGGGCACTCATTAAGTGAAACTGGATTTTGCACATGCATATGATATAGATGTTGTAAACAGTGTGTTCTGGTTGGTCACAATATTTCTTCTGGCCTATAAATGCCTATAAATGCCAATGTGGATTTATTTTCAAACCAGTTCTGTCATTGTAGATGCATCAACTTGTATTTACTGTGATTTATTTTCGAAGGATTTCAGTTGTACAACAGCTCTAACAGGTTTCAAATTACCTATGTTGTGTAATGGTAGTAGCCAAATGATCAGACAAGTGGTAAAGTGCAAGATAGTATTTACTGAACAAACAGAAGATAAACATAGATTGCACAGTGGAACATAAACAAGCAGAGGATACGCATAGAACAAAATGACTACCTTTAAAGAACGTAAAATATGCACATGAATTCCTTGGATGGTTCCAACAACCGGCCAATAGGTGATAGTACAAAACGTTTAAGGCTTAAAGGAGAACTATGAGGTGAGTAAAAATCACTCATCCTCATAGTTGGAGCAGACGTGTGACAATGAAACTGTCTAGTCTAGTCTATCTAGTGGCAGAGCCACCTGTACCCACCCCCCTCCCCCGTCCGTTTCTCTAGTAGCTGGGAGTACTCACATAGCTGGGTGGATCTCAACAGCATTGTCGGGTTCCACCTGTAGCTCGCGATATACTGAGCTTTGGGTCACGGGATATGTCCACCCGTGACCCTTAAGAGAACTATGGGGAAAAACACTTACCCCATAGTTCTCTTTTAATTTACTTACATTGCTGCAGAACAGCTGTGAATAGTTAACCCATTACTTCTTCCCTGAAAAATGCTTTTTTGTATAACTCTGAAATGTTATTTTTTTTTATTTTTTGTTAGCCTAAACTCGTTTTTCACCTCTGGCAGTTTACAGCTTACTATTTCAGGTTATTCCCTGGACTTCAACTGCTTACATTTGAATAAAAACTGAAAAAATGGGTGTGTTCTGAAACTTAGATATTAGATATGTCATTGCTCCGGTCTTGGTTTGGGTTTTCCCGAGAGTCCTTTGAAGAATGTGGTCAGTTACCAGACTTCATGTATGATGCTACCATAATTCTACTGTAGAAACCAGACAAAGACCCCACAGAATGTTCATCTTGTCGCTCAATGTCTTTTCTGAACCTGGACTAAAATTCTAATAAAGGTTCTTGCCATAATTGTAAACTCTTTCTTTACATTATTTAGTATAATCAAACAGGCTGTATGCCAAGGAAATCCACCTCAATTAATATTCATAGGACACAAACTATAACCCAATTGATGGTTCATATTCCTGAAATGAGTGCATCAACATCACTTGATGATGCCAAAACCTTCAACTCGGGTTGAATGGCTATTCTTACAAACCTCCCTACAAAAATCTGACTTTGGACATAAATTTTGCAGATGGATTTCCATGATATATGCTCACCCACAAGCCAACATTTTAATTAATGGTGTTTTATCCTCAGCAGTCTAACAAAGGTTGCCCCCTGTCCCTACTTTTATTTGTCATAACCATTGAAACCCTGGCTATAAGGTTACATCATCCAGATGCTTTTCATGGTTGCACACTGGGTTAAAGGACAGATTGTATTGGCTTATATGACATTATACTATACTGTATATATAGGCATGATACATATGCACAGTCTTTGACTTTTGCTATGTGAACATTTGAGACTTTTTGAGTATATTCTAAATTAAGAAATAACTGCCAAAAATATGTGCTTATGCCTTTGACACCAAAGACTGAAATTGCCCCTAAGGTTCATACCAACTCCTTCACTATAAAAAGAGAGCACAGGGCAGCTATGGGGGTTTATTTGCTTCAGGCAAATATGCTGTTCCCTTTGTAAGGGAATTTGCATATGCAGGGATGTTTCCCTTAGCTTGGTGAATGTGGGGAAGTTTCACTGTGCAAAGAATACCCAATCATGTGCAAGAAAAAAAAATTGCATGTATGTGATTGGGTGATGGAAGTCAGTTGCGTTGACAGAACTTCAAATTCCATTGCAAAGTGAACAGCATATTTGACTTTAGTGAATTAACCCCATCGTGTCAGTATATTGAAAGCTGCTGTAGGGAAAGGATAGGGAAAGCTGACAAACTGCATAGGGAAAGATAAGGGTCCGTTAGAAAACAGTACTTTAATTCTTATGCAAAGAAGAGCAAAGAGTTGCACATACATTAGTCTAATTAGTAAATGCTCCCAGGATAGATTAGTTTTAGAATGAACAGCACGAGTTACAAAGGTATTTATGTCTTTTCAGATCTTCGATTTCTGAATTTATGGATCATAAAATATAGGATCAGCAGTTGGACCTGTTTGCCTTTACAGTCTCTTTAAAGCCCTGGCAAGTTTCCTTTTATGACTGAGGGTAAGCACATTTATCTGTCAGAGCTATTGCGAACACCCAATACTTCTGGATATAGGGAAGCCTATTACCTTCTTTCCCTCCCTCCCAGGATGCAGTGCTCAACCCTGAGTGCCAAATCACCAGGCCTGAATGCAGTCACGTGATGGAGGGGTCATGCCAGTATTTGGGCACTGTCTGTGGCATGTCTGCGGATGTGCCGGGTTCCTGCACATGTGCAGACATGCCACAAGACTCTGTCAGGTCTTTTATAGTTGCTGGAGACATGCAGCATGTTAGTGCATGTGCTGGATCTCAAAATCAAGAACACCCATCTCCAAGAAAAAGGAGTTTCAAGATGGGGACGTGGGAACAGAGCACAGTAAGAAGAATTTCAGAAAAGAGTTGCACTTACATTAGTCTAATTAGTAAATGCTCCTATAATAGATATGTTTCAGTATGAACTACAGAGGTTACAAAGGTATTTATGCATTTTTAGACCTTATTTTATTCTACTTTATGGCTCAGTGACCCAAAGGCAGAACAACGTAGTAACGTTGTCCATCTCTTTCATACTGTCCACTCACACAGACGGGCTACCATAATTCATTAAATAGCAATTGCTGGAGGATCTCTAAGGGAATGGAAAAATACGGGATGAGTCCAGAATGTGATGTATTCGGGGAAAAGGAAGTTCCTAGTGTTAGTTCATGAAAATGGACGAAGCCCCAGAAAAGAAAGGTGGCGAAACGCGTTACAGCAACATTTTGGGCAGTTGGCTAGCCACACACCTGATGCTAACAAACATGCTGGACGAAGGAGCTATATAATGGGTGTTGTCAATGGAGGCTAAATGCCCAGCAGCTGTTTTATAACCAAATTGTGTGCACTAAGGAAATGTAGACATTCATCTGTGTAGCAAGATATTGATCCTGTGATGCATGGGGGCAGCAACACAGAGGGGACCGACATTGCTGTAAAGTGTAATGAAGTGTACAGCGCTAAATGCCCTTCAGGAAATTAGATAACGGTAGGGATCATATGGTGTCACCTCCTTGTCAAGCAATCGTGGAACAGTGTATATATAATAAATATTTGTGTAAAAACTTATAGTACGTTATAAAATGTGTCAACAGGTGTCATAAAACGCGTGTCATACATGAACCTTATTAAATAAATAAACAAAAATCTTCAAAGAACATGTGTCATATATGTGAAAAAAATATTATTGTGAAAAAAATATTAAATAAATAAACAAGTGTCATATATGTGAAAAATAAAAATATCACAATATAAAACAGTCTGTGTTGTTTTCTTTTGAAAATAAGTAGAAGACCTGTCATCCCTTGAGAACGTCCATGTGACGAAACGCGTCGGGGGCAGGCCTACCTTTACGTCATTGTTCCAGTCCTTTTTGCAGTGACTAGCCCGCTTTCCACATTGATCGTTATGGAATTTTTATAGAGCGCTTGTTTGTCTGTATTTATTATTTTGGACCCATTAAAGTTGAACTTACTACGCTATGAGCGCATTTCTTGTGTTCTTTGTCCGGATGGATACCCAATAGAGGAGACCGAACAACAAAGATTGTAATCCGTTCACCTCGGAGAAGCAAGCGGGTTCTGTAGCCTGAGGCTTTCACCAAACGGGAGAAGAGGACATACATCTTCGGCCTCCATTGGATAAGAATAAAGGCTTTCGACCATCAGGGATCTGGTGAGTGCATTCCCTATAGGGGACCTGCCTGCTTTTTTCTTCTATCGTTTTTTCGTTGGACACTTCACAATATTGGACATTTCTTTTGATTTTCATTCTTCTGGGCTTTTTTGTTTTGAAGATCGGAGAGCTTTAAGAACTTTGGGTGCATTTTTTAAAATATATTATAAGTGCATACCTCTACTAATTTTCGAAAGAAAACAACACAGACTGTTTTATATTGTGATATTTTTATTTTTCACATATATGACACATGTTTATTTATTTATTTAATATTTTTTTCACAATAATATTTTTTTCACATATATGACACATGTTCTTTGAAGATTTTTGTTTATTTATTTAATAAGGTTCATGTATGACACACGTTTTATGACACCTGTTGACACATTTTATAACGTACTATAAGTTTTTACACAAATATTTATTATATATACACTGTTTCACGATTGCTTGACACGGAGGTGACACCATATGATCCCTACCGTTATGTAATTTCCTGAAGGGCATTTAGCGCTGTACACTTCATTACACCATTATTCTGTAGGCTTTTAGTCTGAGTTCAGCAGCTTTTTCCTTTTTGGTTTTAGAAATTTTAGCTCCGGGGTCATATTAATATCAATTTTAAATTTTAATCCATCTTAATTTAGTTTTACTATTTCCATTAGCACAAGTTAGTTTGGTTCACCACATTGCTGTAAAGTGTTCAGAGACTCGGAGAAACCCACTGTGAGTACTACAAACAAGCTTACATTGTTCTGGGTCAGAGAATTTGCTATTGGGTCACTGAACCGAAGTGTCTCCCTGATTCAATCCTTGTGCCCTTAGAAGCATCTATTTCAAGTTATATTTTTTCTATCAGGACTCACAAAAGGACTTATTTGAGTCTGGAATCTTTCATTTTCATGAACTAACACTGCAAACTTCCTTTGCCCCTAATACATCACATTCAGGACTCATCCCATTTTTTCCATTCCCTTAAGGTAGGGGTCAGCAACCTGCGGCTCCGGAGCCGCATGTGGCTCTTTCATCCCTCTGCTGCGGCTCCCTGTCCAGGGGCGGAAATACTGCCTGAGGCTGTGGGGCCCAGTGAGGTCCGGTCCTGGGCAGCCCCCTGGTGGAATATGCGGCAGTGCAGGGTCCCGGGGCCCCGCACTGCCAACGGGCTTCTCAGTAAGGGGGCAGGTCTTGTGACTCACCTCCTCTTCCGACCGCGTCCCTAGTAACAGGCGGCGGGAGAGGAGAAGTGTGTGTCACATGCCCCGCTCCCTGCATTGCACACTGTCTGGCTGGCTGGCTGTGGGGCTTGGCAGGTGAGTCCAGTGAGTTACTAAGCCCAGAGTCCAGTGCGTTACTAAGCCCACATATACATGCTATACATAGCATAAAGGTCAAAAATTATATATGGGGTGTTATCTTCATTTTAGATGTCAAAAGGGTTTTGTGGCTCCCGGTGTTTTCTTTTCTGTGGGAAACGGGTCCAAATGGCTATTTGAGTGTTCAAGTTGGCTGACCCCTGCCTTAGGGCTTCATTAGCAATTGTTATTTAATTAATCCCGCCTGTATGTGTGGACAGTATGAATGAGATGGACAGTGTTGTCTATTAGTTTTTAATGGGTGCACGGGTGGGAGAGTGCAATATGTTTCAGTCATCTGTAACACTTTTTTAATGTACTTTGAAATAAATGTATACATTTTTGATACTTTTTGCCACTCCAATTCTTGTTTGCAACTACTGTGATCAGAACCTTCCTGAGGCTCAGAAAAAAGGTATTTTTCATGTCTTAACAAAGTTACGGATTGTTGAGTATGGCTATAACCACCTAATCTTGGTGGGGAAAGGGTCAATTTAAGTGATGGTTGCGTCTCTGGAAAATGTATAGATTTTCTGTTTAGAACAACGTAGTAACCAGTTATTACAACATAGAAGAAAATGTAGAATCAGCAGAAACCTTGAATAACAATAACACTCACCAATACATGCTAATGGGACAAAAACGGCATTCAACCTATTTTGAGGTATCTTATGGGTTTTTTTCAGTGATCATGATCATGTGTGCTGGATGAATACAACTAACATAAAAGTTAAATATCCCAAAAACATATCAGTAAATATAAAAATGTCCTTAGGTTTTTTTGTGCTATATTTTGTTATTTTTTAGGTTTTTTGTACAACAGGAGGGCTAGATAGTCCAAAAATAAAGAAACAAACATCCAACAAAATTTGCACTGTCCATATAAAAATTTCAATCTAAATATTTACAGTAGGCTGCTCTAACACAGCACACTTTAATGCATGCTAATGCAGATAACATAGTAATGCACCACAATGGTCTGATCCAATGGACACAAAATATAAGACGTATGTTATTAATTGTTAAGATTACCAGTAAAGCCAGACTAGATAGGCTAAAACAATGAACACAATGTTTACCAACTATTGAGATGAGCCTTATTGGTGCTTCACAGGGAGTGTTTTTTTCAGTGGATGGGTTGACATATAGGGGTTGATTTACTAACCTTATAAACACGCCACAAACAAGTATACACCTCTGTAGTGTGTTCCCTCCCAGCATGATCTATTGGTGGAATCTAGACACCTTTGTAGTGTGTACACACCCAGCAGGTGTGTTGTGCAAAGCCCTGCATGAATTGCAAGGTGATGTTGTGTAAATTAGCTCTACATTGTGTTGCTTGCGTTGATGAATGCAGGAATGTAAATGCATGAGCTAACCATTTTTGTCTAAACTGTGAAGCAGCATTATATATGCATCATGTGCATGATTTTTCCATATATGGCATTAGTGGAAATATGCTTTTAGAGACTTTTTGGTTGATAAATACGTTTTGCTGTGTAAAAATCACACGCACCTAGTGCGTGCGTGTGTTTAGGTCAGTAAATCACCCCCATAGACTTGCATTGTGATAAGAAGAAGCAAAACACAACCCTTATGTAACACTGCAAAGTAAGAATCAGAGCCTGCATATAGAGTAAGTAAGTATGACTGATTCCATAATAATATATAATTACAAAACATGCATTAAAACAATTATGACTTTATTTACATCAAGATGATCTATTTTACATGTATACGTATAAACTAAAAAGACTACACATTTACATGAATCAGTCATTTCAGTAATATAAACTTTTAGGATTTATAACACCGTTGAAGCACATGAACTAGTCAATTCAGATCACAGCCTCATTTTAAACATTAATTATTTGGATCTTTCCATCCAGATATATTAAACCTAATCTTTATTTAGTAATCTTTATTACTGGCTAGATAGCTGTATTTTCACAGTTTAACGGTTATTATTATTTCAAAATTGTGTCGCGCAATCCATACTGGTATAGTGTACTCAGTGGAACAGCTTTGTACTGACCCTCATTCTGTGGGTAGCAGAGTGAACCATGTACAACATAAAATAAGAACATTTGCTTCTACAATTAATGAACTTATTGATTCTCATGATAACAGACAATGTGCAGTTACTCTAATCTAAACTAGCTGATTTGGAGGACAGATCAAGATGGAATAAAGTGAAAATATGCGGCACTCCTTCCTGAATTATCTCCCTCTGACCCTGTGATCAATAGAAATCACAGACTATTGAAACCAATGGTTCTCCCTGAAAAAAATGCCAGGAGATGTAATAATGTGGATCCACCTCTTTCACATCAAAGAACAATAATAGGCAAAAGTGAGAGCTGAAACCAACTGCTTAAACAGTTTTCTAAACTTCAATTCTATCCGGATCTTTCACAGCATACTCTGAATCTTCGGACGAAACTTATGCCTATCATTCCTCAGAAAAAACAGGTGGTGATATCCTACTAAAATTATCCTCACAAACAAGGACTCATTGCATACAATGTCTTCACTAGAAGAAGGCATCAACATTTTCCAGCTCTGGAACATAAGCCCAGAAGATGTTCCTCCCAAAACCTCTACTCTTAGCACCAAGGAGAATGTTATTGAAATGGCAGAAAGTTGGACAGAACATGGATCAAAAACCCGAGGTTCTGATTTTTCACTAATCTACATTGGGAGATTGAAATCTGCAAGGTGCTGCCAAAACCTCTCTATACTCCTATTGTGATACACAGTATTCTACTTTCTTATACATCCCTGTTGGATCACTTTTTTTTACTTCTTTTGTATTTTGTTATTCCTTTTAAAAAATATTGTACTGTTTCTTCTTGTTTTATTCTTACCAGTGCAAGTCCTCACTCAACATCTCCATCTTTTTAACGATGATACCAGAGCCATTTCACTTCTCCACAATGCTATGAGGATTATACACTTTTCTCTCTGCTGGTTTAATCTGGAATTGGTCTATGTAAGTTATAGTATTACCAAAATTATTTGTAGTCCATCCAATGGGATTTAAGATTGTATCTATTAATGCTAGAGGACTTAACCATCCTGCCAAGCTTTCGATGATTTTGAGGAAAGAATTATACACCAGAACTGATATACTCTGTGTTGAAGAGGCTCACATTAAGAATGAGTTTGCTCAAAAATACTCTCGTAAAGAATTTCCCAATGTCTTTTTCTCTAATATGCCAAATAAGAAGTATGATGTGATGATAGCAATTAAACATACCATTGTGTTTGCCCTTAAAAAATGATTTGACAATGACAATGATTTGGATGATTCTTCTACTCCTCATAAACATATGCTCCTACTCTTAAATCAACTCTCATTGAAGAGTTAGAGTGTATGGTGCTTGCCGCTGTCATCATGTAAATTAAAGGGATTATACCTTCTTTTCTACTGTACATAATTCATATTCAAGAATTGTCCTGTTTCTGGTGGATTTGTCCCTTCTCCAGAAGGTCACTGAGACTACTATCGATACTAGAGTGCCACCTCCATGTGTAAAAACCTTTATTAAATAGATAAAAATAAGGTATATGTACTCACAATGGTAGAATTTCAGCATGCTTAGCATAGACACACTGTTGGTTAGAAGGGAGTATTCCACCACGACTAAATAAAACAGCAGCCTTCGTTCACATCACGCAGTCCACCTGCCGCTGTTGGCTTGGTTTATGCATTTCAGGGGCACACCCCCTTCTTCAGAACCATAGCTTGCCTTTCCATAGAGCTGGACTTATGATCGAAAGATAGCCAATCAGAGGACACGTCCTCTGTGACTTATCGTGAGGAGACTAGTTCAACGCCCAACTGCATCAGAACACTCTAGGGATATCAAAGAGCCGACCGTCCACGCAACAGCCTGATTATATGATTCACATCCAGCCAATTAGATCCTCAAGAAACGTTAGGCTCAGCACCTAGCCTAATGTTTTGATTTGATTGGTGCAAAGATTAGGCTGACATAGTATGGGATGATCGTGCGTCAAATAATATTGACCCCATATTTGAGGTTCAGCTATCAGAATGCCACAAATTTCACTAATTTACAACATCTTACAGGAAAAAGTACCTTTGTTAAACTAATCTTTCTTTACTACATGCACTGCCCTGGTAAACACTAAGGGGGTTATTCACTATTGAGCTGAAGAATACAGCTGTAGCTTTGGCTGAGCCTTCAGCTCTCTTTGGCCACTGGAGCCCTTTGGTTCAGTCGAACCGAAGGGCTGCTGCACGGGCTATTCCCGGCCGGCTCCGCACAGTTGTTATTGATTGGCCAGAACCTACTAGAAGACTCTGCCGGTCAATAGGAAACACTTGGGCAGAGCAAGCTATCACTGCTAGCTCCGCCCAATTGTTTCTTTTTTTTAAATTTCTCTAAAATATCTTTTTTTTTAAGTTTACTATTTGTTTACATTTTTTAAATAGTTTTCCTACTTGTTTTTTTTTTCTCTTTCCCTTTCCTTTCCTCCATGGAGGTACAGAGCAGAATAGCCGAGCCAACTGCCACTCACTGCCGTTCGGCCCCTATGAGAATAGAGGTGAACGGCAGCAAGTGAGCTGCCAGAGCTTCGGCTCAGCCGATCCAGATGTTGGATCGGCTGAGTCGAAGTCCTGCTGCACTTTGGCTCAGTCGAATATGCAGAGCATGTTCAGCTGACTGAAGGCAGCCATTCAGAGCCAATGTACGGCCAATTTCAGCCGATGTACGGCTGAAATCAGTCGTACAAGCCAGAAGTGAATAGCTGAACAGCGTTCGGCTCACTTGCCTTCAGCAGTTTTGTGAATAACCCCCTAAATCTTAACTTTATGTTTCTGGCAGGATGTCCCTAAACAATGCTGGAGATGTGGGGCTGATGAAGAGACTATGGGGTCTCTAGCCTCATGTATTTCCAAATTATTAAAGATGCAATCTTTTGTGATACCTCAGATCCCTTCTTCAGACTTATAAAGCCTGAAAAAGGGGTCTAAGACACACCGAACTAAAGTGCAACTTAGTGTTTACTGAAAAATAAATAGGGGGTCACCATAGAGCTGATCCACACCAACGCTGCTGCAGAAGTCTTGGATCAGAAGGTCCTGGTGGCTAAAGGTCACCCCACTATAAGGCAGTATCCAGAGGTTGGCTGACACAAGGTCCCCTCCAGTGACTGGGGCTTAAGTAGAAGCTACACACTCTTGTGCTGTCCATTGGTGGCCCACACTCTTGACTTAACAGTGGCAGACCCAGCACCTGGTGACAGCTAATATGCACAGCCACTGCTATCCACAGTGCCTCTCTGAGCACCAGAGGGCTGGAAGGCCTGTAAATTATATCCCCTAGGCGTGTCCAAGAGCAGAGATGATGATGGGAGATCAGGGGATCTGGGGATCCCAGGGGATTGTGGGAAACAGAGTTTAAGGGGCCCACACCTATCACTGGAAGTGAGTAAAGGGGCATTCTGCTACAAGACCATGCCAGGTTTTATTAAAGCTATGGTTAGATACATGTCCATCCAATGTCTGGACTTTGTTTTACATCATTCTAATGTGCACCCCAGAACATAGCATTTTGAAAGTGAATACTTACTTAGCCTCATGTATTTCCAAACCCAAGAACAGTAGTAGAGTATTGTAGTGCCAGCCATCTATTAATGCAGCAAATCTAAAGTTTAAGCGATGCCCTTTTTTAACTAACTTAAGTTATTAAAGATGTAAGCTTTCAGTTTATTAAAAAAAGTTTGGTGTGTCTTAGACCCCCTTTTCAGGCTTTATAAGTCTGAAGAAGGGATCTGAGGTATCACAAAAGATTGCATCTTTAATAATGCAAGTTAGCCAATAAAGGGTAAACTAAACTACAAACTTTAAACCCAAGAAATTGCAGCTTACCAGTCCTATGGTATGGTGAATGCATTCGTTTTCTTTTTTGGGGATTTGTTTTCTTTATTATCACCTGCTGATCCTGCTAGTAACACACTTTCTGTCACATGGTGACAACCCTCACTGCACTGCATCTATCCAGAAGGAGTGCTATCACCATAGGATAGGACCTGTGTTAGGAAAACATACTCCCCCCCACCCTCCTTATTTCCATAGCACAGAGCCATAATGTGTTCTGGAATTTATAAAACAAAATGGGCAGGACTGATAAGGCTGCTTGTGATAACACTGCATGGTGCACAGTAATTTCTGAACTGACTGAATTTCTGGCAGGATCAGGTTTTTTTGCACTTATCAAACATATATAACAAGACAAAATAACAATAAATGTTTTCCTTTTTTAGAGCTAGCAGTTCACCCTTTGCACAGCTGTTTGCTCTCAATTCCACATATCCCTGACAGCCATGGTCCCCACCAACATTCAGGGTCTCTATTGATGATCAAGAAGCAGTCAGAGTGATTCCTCATCATCTGATTTCTATATTAACTCTGACATATTGTTAACACGCAGGCTGTAAGCTGATGAAAATGAAAGTCTTTAGCCTGCAGATGAAAACCAACTTCAGGCAGCAGTATTACTCTGCAGTGCCTTCTACTTAATAGAGGATACAGTTGCATTAATAAAAATAATAATACACTAAATAAAAAATAGAACAAACATAGAAATAGAAACAACTGACACATAGATTATCCAAAAAATCTAAAGAATGAAGTGTATTAAATATAAAAGATTTATCCTTAAAATATATATAAAAATATTTAGGTATTAACAAGTCAGAACATTATTGTTAAGTTAACGGACACATGCAGATGCAGCTAAATTTGGCATGGGCATCTAGAAACTAATGACTCCTGGTCACACAAGGATCATTGAATAAGCATGCATTTACTTTAAAAACCATGGCCTTTGAAGATAAATGAAAATCTTGCTCGTGTAAGTGAAGTGAGCAAGAGTTGACCTTATTCGTTGAGCTAAGTGAACATTTGCTTTAGAAAGTGAACATTCTCCACTGCTTTAGTGAATCAACCGCACTGAGTTTTTGCAAGTAGTAAGCATGCAAATGATAAGAATGCACATAAACCCTAATGATCAAACAGTTGACTCTTTTTTTAAGGAAAAAAACCTGAAATCTCTAAAGGTCAATTCAGCGCACACTATCTCACAACCTCACAGCCACTGGTGTGTGCTGTGAAGGAAACCGTGTAATGAACTGATTACAGCATATTGCACTGTTTACCTTTTTTCTTTTTTTTACTTTATTGAAAAGTAGAAAGTGACATTTCATTCGTTTCTATTCACCACAGTGCATAGCAATATAGTGTAGTGTGTCAAAACAGGTGCGGAAAAAAGTACTGAATGTCTTAATTTTTTTCAGCACACACCACTCACAAAGCTATTTGTGTTGTATATTCATTGGGACTGCACTGGGCAAGGCTGCTCTGCACAGTCCAACAAATCTGGTGTGAATGGGCCTTAAAATGTTTTATAGCAGATATCAGAAAATAATTGTTTCAAAAAAAGTCTGTACTGTATATAGTACTTCCAAAATGCCAAAATTAGAAATAGTAATATACTTTTTAAAAACTATTGTGTGTTATATGCCACCAAAACGGGATTGGGAATAAGCTTCCAAAGTACTTTCAGCTTGTTGTAAGTTGTAATACATTCAGAACTTTCAAGGAGCTATCTGAGGGAGGTGGTGAAATATAGAATCTTTAACAATTTAGTGATAAATGTGACATGTCCAGTTAGAGTATTTGGCTCTACAAAATTATTTTAAAAACATTCCTGCAGCCCTTTTATTTTGGAAGCTTACTTCAAAACCACTAAATAATTGAAGAAAGTGTAGTTACTATTTTTTTTCCTGGTAAAAGTGATAAATAGCACTCAGGCAGCCATTGAAAAGAGGGAAAAACAACACAGATCGCAAATTTCCCTTTTAAGTACAAGGGGAGATTCATTCAGTTTAAAAACAGAAAGGGTCATTTACAATTCTGCAAATGTAGGCTTTTGTTTATTGTTTGTGATATGCCGTAGGCTTATTTAATAAGACAGTGCAAAAAGTAATGCGGTCACCCAATAAACTCAAGCTTCACCTTTTATCAGTTCAAACAGGGAAAGATGCATTAAAACCGGTTGCTACAGCATATTGCACTTTACTTTATTGAGTTATTATTTTGCCATCATACGTATATTTCAAAAGAAAGTATTATATTGATGGAGACAAAATGGCACTAAGAACAGATGCACAACCACTCAGTGCTCTCCTGCTCTAGCCTCCTTAGTTTCGCAAATTACAACTGACTGTAGATCTTCTGCTCCATCTGATGCCTATACAAAAGTGAGACAAGCTATTACCAATAAATCCCATTTCATGTAATGCCATATCCACAGTGTAGCACTGCTATGGCAGGAAAAAACCATTCCATGCCTTCCTTGCAGTCATTTTAGCAATTGGAGAATGATCCAGTAAGTTATAACAAAACAGACACATTTGTTTTAAAAATATATTGAAAGTATATTGTGACCAGTAGTATTATATATTATAAGTGTAACACAAGTGATAGCCAATACTGTAAAATATAGATAAAACCATTAGTCACAGCCTAAAGGACTTTGCTTTCTCATGTCAGAGCTGCGCCCCTGATGACAGAACCATATAACGAATAAAGCAGAAGCAGGGAGGTCCTTGAACTGCAGGTCCTTTAGGTACAGCTTTCTCTCCAGCAAACCCTCAGCTGAACCTGAGCAGAACAGTAGTGACATCACCAAATCGTGTGAGAGTAGCATTCAGAGGCAGCAGTGCCTTAGATTACATCACACATATATAAATCTCTCAGGTAACACAACAGATGTGCCTAGGCACAATCACATGCAGTTTATAAGAAAGAATCCAAGGAAAAGGGTAGATTTTGTGGGGTACTACTCTGGCAAAATTACGCTTTTTTAATATTTCCTATTAGATAGCATAACTTTTATAGTATAGGTCCACTGCAACATGACAGTTGGTCAGCCCACTATCCTCCATCTTGGTATGTTGGTAAGTTTTTATATTAACTGACTTTTTTTACTTTCACTTTAAATAAAGAATGAAAATGGCAGCTCTTCCATCAATTCCTGGAAAATGATCAAAGGAACATTTAGGGCCAACAGACAGGAGTGCACATTATTCACTCTTCTCTATGAAACAGCTCAGTGGCATCTTAAAATGAAACAAAGGAGGAAGTAATCAATCTACCAGATTTGAAGTTCATGAATGTTTAGGCTGTGTCTGTTTCACATTATATGTACCAGTATAAAACACCTCCACTCAATCTAACTAACTCACTCTGCCATGATTTCTAGCAATTTCATTTAAGAAAAGAAACAATCACCTACAAAAATGTAAACGGTATTAAGCCAGAAATCTGATATTCACACTGACATAACTTACTATGTTCTTTTTATGACTGTACCCAATTTTTCCTTGAATTTTTGTAGGGTAGCCTTGTATCTAAAAGTCAGTGAATAGTTTCCATTGCAATGAAATATAAATCCTGCATAGACCATATGCATATTCAGAAAAAAGCAAGAAAGGCATTCAAACATTTAATTTCAAGGTAAAATTGGTGATCAATACTTTAGCGGATAATTAATTTGACCTGTTACAAAGCATATAAAACATTTAAAGATCCACTTCTCCTGTTTATGGTGTTGAAAGAATTTCTGTATCACCAAATAACCTAATATTCCACTGCTGCCTTTCTCTGTTTCAATCTCATTAAAATGTATTCATGCAGAACCTCAACTTCCCATTTATAGGTTTATGGCTGATGTCTTGAATTTTGGAAATTGAGTTTGCAAAATTGAAAATGCCACATTTGATTTTAAGTGAATAATAAACACACGTGTGCCATCATAATACAGCTCAGGGAAGATTGACCATTTGGGCTCTTTTAATGGGTTGAAAGTTCTTTGAAAGTTGTTGTTCTTTTACAGCTTTTTTGTCATGTTTATAATAGTATGCTTTATCCTTTTGTACGCAAGAGATGTTTATCAATTTACTATTTTTCTAGTAACTATTTTAAGCACATATTTTTTTTTTATAAGGTACATTTATTGAGTCATACATTGATTTTGAAGAAAAAATGTTTGCACGTTTATTATTCATATAGCTACATTGTGATTTAAGATACATGATCTTAGGCAGCACTTCTGGCAAGAAAAAAAATATATAATTCAGAGATGTAAGGGTAATTGATAGAGCAAATTCAATTATACAAAGACCTTGAAAGCATTAACCCAAATCTTATGGCCGTATTTCATAAGGCCAATCAAACTAATCAATGCTTATTTTTTTTTTCTTAAAAAAACATGATTGTGTTATGCCAAATGGATTAAAATTGGCATACAATTGATATTGTCTTTTAGCATGCCCTGTTAGTATTACTAGATATGCCTTTCTCTGTTAGGACTGAATGATTTTCCAGATGTATACCTTAAAGGAAATAAAATAATTTTGTAGGCTGCCATTGCTGTCCTCCTCCTGAAAATGATAATACCTCCTTGTTTCAAATACTCTGAACAATTAACCATGAGCAAATATGGAATAAGGACCTTTAATCAGTGCCAAAAGTACTGTCATAGCGGCCCATGTGGCCACTATAGGGGCCTGGGGTAGAGGGGGGCCTGGTGGGGAGCAGGAGGGAAACTGAGATGCAGGTGTCCTTAAGTTCCATGTGGGCACAGGTCACAAACTGAGTACAGCCACATGGAACTTTAAGGACACCTTCAAGCCTCTCCCCTGCCACACTGTAGTGCAGTGTATTGTAGGGTGGAGGGCAGAGCGATCTCCTCTGCCTGAGATCTGCTCTGACGTCCGAGCCAGAAAGAAGAGGAGTAGGAGCTTGGCATGAGAGCGACAGTGTGAGCGTGTGTTCTGCATTGCAGCAGGTACATACATGTAATGGGGCTAGGACCTGTATGAGGGACAGTGGGGGACTGGGAGTCATTGGAATACTGGGGCACTCATATATGAATGATGTATCGGTACCCACATGTGACCAGGAGGACATGTATGGGAGACAAGGGGACACATATATTAATGGTGTATTCAATACATTATTAATATGTGCACCCCCAGAACCTCAATTGTCTCTCCATACATCTCCTCCTGGTCACATGTGGGTACAATATACTGTATTGTACCCACATGTGACCAGGAGGAACTGTATGGGGACACACATATAAAACTGTGTATTGCATTTTTAAATAATTCATCTATATACTATCAGGGTTATTCACAAAAGGGTGAAGAGTTTGGAGAAGGCAGGAGAAGTGAACAATCAAGGACAACATAGCTGATGAGAAATGCATATACTGAAAATGCACTACACTTTGCAGCAAGTGTCCAGTGGTATGCACTGTAAAGGCAATACCGTTGGTATCGCCAGTCTATATACTGTTGATATATGGCAGGAGGTGCGGTTTGCAAGGGGGGGGCATACAAAATGTTTTTATGGGGCCCTCTGATTTCTAGTTATACCCCAGCCATTGACTTTCCTAATCTAATTCCTAATGGGCCAGTAACTGAGAAACTATTGACTCACAAGGGTCAGCATAACAGTCATGCAACTGCTATTTTCACAAAAAGGATCGTAATGGCAGCTCCCATATTTCTCTTATGATATATTTACTTTAATTAAGCCATTAAACATTAACCAGTTGCCGTCCGCCCGTAGTAGAAAAACGGACGGACGGCACTGTCGCATTCGCGGGTTGCCGTCGCCAGACGGCATTTTTTTTCTGCTCGCGCGCGCCCCCTAGCGGGCACGCACGGGCAGAAAAGACCCGTCCAATGCGAACACCCGGTACCGGGTTTTTCACATATAGGCGATCAGCGGGACCATAGCCCGCCGATCGCCTAAGAATCCACCCTGTTCCCTGCCACCCCACACATAAAGTAAGAAGCCCCCTTGTTCCCTGCCCCCCACACATAAAATAAGAAGCCCCATGTCCCCCACCATGTAAAGTAAAACAATGAAGCCCCCTCACCTGCTTGTCTTTCTGCAGGGAGGAGACGAGCAGGCAGATCCCTGGTGATCTGGTGTGATTAGTAAGGTCTGCAGACATTACTAATCACTCCGTTTTCGACCTGTAGCTCAGTGAAGAGCTGAGGCTGACAGAACAGAGAGCCCAGCAGGAGCAGCTGCTCCCACTAGTCAGGTACTGACTCAAGCCTGACTGAATTTCCACTCGCCTGCACTGCATTTCCACTAGCCAAATGCGAGCAGGCGAGTGGAAATTTTGAGCCCTGTACTATACTATATGTTTTTGTTACTTTTTTTCTATTTTTTAGTTAATGGTGCAACTTTATCTGACAGTTAAACTATTAAATAGTTGGCATGAACACTGCAGGCTAAAGGCTTTCATTTTATTCAGTGAGCCTCCATACTGCATGAAATCACTATGACGGAGCTTATATAGTTATCTTTTTTTGTGTGTGTCAAATTGTGTGTAGTAAGTTGTTAAGAAAGCACTGTATGGATGAAGTAAAAACAAAATGAAAATATGAGGAGTATACTTAGCTTTTATTAATATACACAATGCCAAGTATGTTGTTTTTTAGGTTTCAGATTTATCCTAGGCATGACTCCTCATAAGAGAAAGACCAACCCAGAGGAGACACAATCAAGGCCTCTAGAAACAATAAAAAAGCCTGTTTTCTGACTGCTTTGCACTCCACAGCAGTACTCCCAAGATACTTAATAAATTACATAATTTCAAACAATACACCCTCATCTTCTAGAGGGTCCTTTGGGCCGTTTCTTTAAAGAAGGCCTTTTTTTAAATAAATTGAAATAATTCTTCTAAGGGATATCCAACAAAGAAGAATTTAGATTCTGCTGAAATAATCTAGTATGAAAACAGAAAGAGAAAGCTATGTTGCTATGTATTGTTTAAATATCAAAGTTGTAAATTTGACTTAATTGCTGTATTCATTTTTAACAGTGACTCAGTTTTAATGTTTTAGCTGACATTGTAACTATTTGTTTTCATTTAACATATTTAATTTAAACAGAATCACAACACCCTATCACCTTAATAAACTAGAGGGTTTTTTAAAACATTGCAGAGCACCAGGCAGGGCATTCAGCGGGAAAGGTGTTTAATTGTCAGCATCAGCACATTTTAAAAGTGTTCTTGTGAACTTTGTTCTTGGTAAAAACAACTGCAGAGCAGTACTGGTTTATACATTTTAACAAATTTTGTTGCAGTTTTCTCCTTAATTAAATAACATCAAAAACTTTATTAAAAAACACAACCCTTAGGACTGGATAATGACCAATGATTAATAACATCCTTAAAAGCAGAACTCAAAATGTTGTGTTCCCCCACCTCATATTAAAATACACACTTCAGAACTGACCTCAGCTTCCTCCTTGGTCCAGCACCTTCGGTCTTATTCAGGCAGATTGACAGTCAGTGTCATTCCGTGGGGGTGCATGATCACAAAGGTTTGGTTCACAGTATTCCAGGACTGAGTTGAGTGTATGTGTCCTCATGTGAGCGCTATTCAGTTCAAAAGGAAGGCCCATCCCCTGTTGCTACATATGCCAGGGGTATATATAGGGGGGGTTTTTAATGGTTTTTGGGGTGTGTGAGGCTGGCAGTAAAAGGTGAAAAGCTAAAGGTTGGAGTTTTTCTTTTTCAGTTGAATGTCTCTTTTCATCCAAACTAGGGACTTTAATGTAAATTCATCAACTACAGTTCTACTTAAACCTATGACAATCTTCTACTGCCTTATGTTCTCACTTTCTTTAATTCCCACTTCTCTAAACCCTCCAGCACCTGTTCAATTCACTTGCTTACACTTCCCTAACTTTTAATCTTTTTCTTATTCAAACTCTACTCTAATAAAAGTTACATTTTTAAAAGAACATAAAATTAACAACAGTTTATGAAGGCTCATTCTTGTATGAAAACATCTCCACTGAAAGCAACAAATCCTACACATCACCTGACTACAGGTACTGTGTACCTTTTGCATACCTTTGTCCTTAGCTTTTAAAAAATAAAATAAGAGGGACCAACTATAACATTAGTAATAAAATTAGTGTTTTCATCATTGTTTTTATTATTCCTTTGCCAAATAATGTATGTACTTATCACAAGATTTTATATTATACATTATGTTATCTACTGGAATATTTTAACATTGAAGTAGTAAAACATAAGATTTGTAATAATAAAATGTAATATCTGTCATATAGTGTATGTGAATAAGAAATTAAAATAATGTCACTTAACGCTCAAGATTTTACAGGCTTTGAGCAAAGCCATAGAAGTTGAAATTGTGTATGTCTGTCAAGGGTGGCGGCAAGCATTCATTGGGGTTCGGTATTCATGTAGATTGCTCCACTTTACTGGCAGTGTGCTAGTACACAGTCAATCACCAAATCACTCAGAAAATGTAGTTACTATAAAAAGATTTAATAACTTTTAACAGTTTGTAAGTGTATGTAAAGTAATTTTTTTGTATTGGATAGTGTAGGGAATGTACAGTATAAATCACACAGAAAATGTAGTTGCTATAAAAATATTGAATAACTTTTTAACATTTTGTAAGTATATTTAAAGTCTTTTTTTTTTAATGGATAGCGTAGACAATATATAAAACCCCTGCCAAATGTTTTTCTATTAAGAATAATCAAAAGGGGAAAAAAACTCAACTTTTTTATTGAAATCTAGTATGCCTGATTCTGCATGCGATCGGTTCACGATGGCTTTGGTGTGGCGGTTTGGAGTGAAAATTTGTTTGACACGCCTACAGCTATGTCTATATAAGGCTCACTTTGGTTCATGTTTACTTTGACCAAATGCAGACAGGTGTGTATAAAAAATACTATTCTAAAGTGACTTAGGGAGAAGGTAACATTCTATACCATATAATAGCTTTCTCTTACCTGATGTGACTGTTTTAATGTGTCTTTATTCATACGGAATGTTTTTATTTAGTATGTTTACAAATAACCATTTCATAATTGTTAAACCGTTGCATGCCATTTCCATCTTCCTTTCCTATAACTAGGAGGTATTTTTGTTTATTTTTTGTTCCCAACAGGTGTAATGTGCATATTTAACATGTGTTATTATTATTGTTGTTTTTTGGTTGGGTGTGAGGCTGTGCCCAGAATGTTGCTATAGTTGGGGGTTTACATGGCCACTGATATTTTTCCTTGTTTATTTCATCCAACAAGTTAGCCTCATCTGCTGTCAATTGATCTTCTTTTGTGAAACCCATAATCTGATGCAGGCAAGCTAGGGCAATTTATGTACAATTTCTTCTACGTGCATTCACAACACTCTAATGTTATTTGACAACATGCCTAACAACCTGAATGGAATGCTTAACTCTCTTTTAATATTTTTTTACTTTAATGATAAAAAAATACATATATTCATAAATTATATGTTTATGTATATATTGTTTTGTGTATTTGTTGCCCCCTTTTTATATTTTTTTATTTTTTAGGGGTCCAACACTGAAAAGGCTAGTTATTCCATGCTGCTCCTCAAGGATTTTCTGGAATGTTTGATTCTTAAGCTTGCACTGTATTTTTTTATGAATTTTGTGGGGGGATATGGCATGTTTGTATGATATGTTGATGTTTGGAATTTGCTTTATATGAGGAGGTTTTTAAATATTTAAGAGGATATTCACTAAAGAGCCCAAGGATCCAGCAGTAGCTTCGGCTGATCCTCCAGCTCTCTTTGGCCACCGGAGCCCTTTGGTTCAGTCAAACCAAAGGGCTGCTGTATGGGCTATTCACAATAGCCCATATAGAAGCTGAAGGCAGCCAAGCGGCTCAGCCGAGCCAAAGGCATATACTTCGGCTTGACTGAGCAGAAGTGATAGCCAAAGCGAGGAGAACGGCCTGCAGAAGGCCGGGCCGTTCACCCCACAAAAGGCAGCTGGGCGGAGCCAGCCGTGATCTCATGGCTCACTCAGCCCAGTTGTAATGACAGATCAAATGACCTACGGCTGATTTTAGCCGATCTACGGCTGATTTTAGCCGATGTACGTGAAAAACCCCCTTAATGTTTGTTGACCCACTGCATAATTACCCAAAGGCAAGAAGCATTTTATACATATTTTGTGTCTCTGTTTTGGCTTTATCTAAAAATGCATGTTGACCTACAGTGAAAGATGAACCAGGCCAGGGTTGTTGTACAGTCTTGCAATACATTCTGCATACACTACATTGTTCACAAAATGCAAATGAAAACCACCACAGGAATGTGTGTTAAAATTATTTGCCTAAAACAAAAAGTAGGAGTGTTTCTTCTTTAATTTTTTGTCCCTAATCCAGGTAAACTGCATTGGTGGGCAGAGGTGAGAGTCGGTTTACTCCACCTTCTTCTACCCATAGGGCATTATTCCTATCAAATATTTGGTGTGGGTAAGTAGAGTGTGGGTAGGTGAGTGTTGAGACATCATAACACTCCCCAGTCCCCCAGAAGCAGCCATGTGACAATGTTTACAAATAAAAACCTGTGCCCATATATTATGTGGCAAATAAGTTGCGCTCGGTCTAGTTGACATTATCAAATGTTTGTCTATTGTTTACAATAATGCTGTCATTCATTTATAGCCTTGTAAAGCAAACATAGAAGACACAATTTGGTGCACATGTATGTTAGCAACTAGTTTAAGCCTAAAAGAATCATCAAGGAAAGGGCCTTTTCAGGCAGCTCGATTGGGAACATTCAAGAGATCATTCACATTCTAAAACAAGCCTTGACCACCAGAGTTTGGCAAAGCACATGGTATATTCCTGCATATTACAACAGTCAACAGAGTTGTAGTCTGCTTCTTTACCCTTTGGATTTTCCATGCAACAATAATATTTTGACTGGAGGAAACGTTTGTGATCCATAACTTTCAAGATGGGACTTACACAAATTGATTAAAGTGTTTAACTTGTGTAAGGGAATATTGTAGATAATTGTCTTTATAAACAAAACTTGACAAAAAATATGTAGGATGGGTAAAGTTTAAATTATGAAAAGAGAGGAAAAAACATTTTGAAATTTCACGCTGGAGTGACAGGAAAATAAACATGTACTAATCTCAGTCTACTCAGTACACTACATATTTCTTTCACTTGTATAAAAGAAGCTTATAACAATAACATTGTTATGTTGTTATTAAAAAATATCTGTAGGTATTGTTACTGTTTTTTATATGTTCCTATTTTTTTACACAGATAACGAGAATCTTGAGATCATTGTGACTTATTTAGTTGTACATTAACTATTCAAATGGTTTTAGAAATAAATCCACAAAGACTACATTTTCTTCTTTTTTTTGCTGTAGTTCATACATGCCTTTTACATACAAAAGCTGTTTATCTGTTACTTCTAATCTCTCCACTAAAAATAAACACCAAATGGAAATAGGACAGCATCTCAGCCACAAAACAGAGGTAATTACAATGTCCTTGAAATCAACAAAGAACAAAGGAACAAAATTTAGGTATTGAAGTAATTTGTTTATAGAAAGTAATGTAATACAAATCAACTAACATTTCATATACAGTATTTTGGTCAAGCATTTTAAAGGTTAAGATTACTTTTCTGACCATGTTCTATGTTGCACCTATATTCAGGATGTAACATTAAATATGGTCAGATCACAACCCTTCTCCCCCCTTCCCCCCCCCCCAGGTTTCCTTAATCGGGGGGTTCTTCTCCCCACAGGCTGGAGTGGATTTTTATATTCAGCACGGCTGTGCGTGGCTCAACCTACTAAGCCACATCAGCCATTCACAGGATCTACGAATTGAGAGATCACAAGTCCCGTCAGCCATCACTGCACTTGTAGTTTATTTATTCTTCCTCTGGTCAATGCAACTGAGCGAGGTACAGACATGGACAAGAGGAAGAGTCTGCAGGAGCCTGTGCCTTTCACCCACAATTCACTGTTTCTGCTGTACTCGTTTTAATGCAAAAATAATTAATGCATATTTTATTGTATGTATGCCTGCACTTGTAACGTATTAAAGAGGCAAGTACTGTGTTTTTGGTGTGGATGGGCATACATTTTTTGCCTATTTTTATGGAAATTAAAACTGTGATTACTTGGACAGTTTGACACTGACTACACTGTTTTTGGAGTAGTCAATGTGATTGTCATGAACAAATGTTCATAACAAAATACACAAGAGGTATGACTATATTTAATCCTTTAAATTCGTTGTGCAGGAGTTAGTGTAGGTTCCTCAAAGGTAAATAATAAGCTTATGAGCATCAGATCTTTACCAGGGACAGACAAAGATCTTGGATTTAGCTGCACAATAATTTTATGGTTAAAGATTTTGAGCAAAACTTTTATACATATCAAGTCAGGGACTTCTGAGTAAATATGAATAGATGAATGAGCCATGGAAACTATTTTTCTCTGGTGACACATACACAAGTGCACATATACTCCTGACACATCCCCGCTCTATATTTGTGGAGGCACCGATGGTACAGAAAAGCCTGACTCCCAAAAGAACTTGTCTGGGGCTTTGAAAGGGATCACAAATTATTTTTTAACTGTCCTCTTGAAGCATGCACCTTATACTGAAATACTCAAGGGCTATCATCAACAGTGAAGAGATCCCACTAAGTTGTTATGCCTGCCTTTTATTAAGACTTCTTGACATAAGTCAAAGTATAGTGGCATGGAAATAACTTCAACATTGTAAACCAAAACTTTATTTTAAATCACCCATTGTAGTGCAGCCCTTGTGATGGTTAAAAGGTTAAACAGTGGAGACAGTTAAAGCTAAAATGTTTTAAACTTATTTTAAATGCTGATGAAATCACTTACAATGGATGCTGCACCCTGATGTTTAAATGTTTTAGTTTCCAGTAGATCAGTTGGTCCCCTGTGCACTAGCTCTGATATCCTGTTTTAGGGTAGTTGATTTCCCTTGTAGGGTCCTATAGAGCCACCCTTGTGTGTGCTAGTAAGCTGTATGTGTCTCCACAAACACACAGGCACAGCAAGGTGATACACCACCCTGCTTCCTGCTTCCCCTCCTCTCTTCTTCATACTATACGAATGACAGCTGATCACAAACTCAAAATTAACTTCTGGGAAGCTGAGTTGAGAGAGTTGGAGCTAGCTGTTTGGAAACATGATGACTGTAAGTGCTTAGGCAAAAATGCAAAATAAATACTTTGTTGAGCCATGTGTATTTGATTCTGTATTCATTACTGACAAAAGTTTGAGAGTTTAATGCTACTTTAAAGGAGAACTATGGGTCAGTGTTTTTCCCCATAGTTCTCCTTAGGGTAACGGGAGGACACAAACTAGCGTCCTCCCATTACCCTAAGCTCAGTATACCGCGAGCTACAGCTCGCGGTATACTGAGACGCTGGAGCGGATCCCGACGTAGATGACGGGATCCACCCAGCTGCGTGAGTGACAACTGACTCTGCCTATCTAGAGGCAGAGCCAGCTGTACCCGCCCCCTCCCCTGTCCGTTCCGCCTGTCAGCGCTGGCAGATCGGAGCGGGGAGAGGGGAATTCAGCCCCTCCCCCTGTCACGGCAGAGAGCCGTGACAGGATCGGAAGGTGAGCGAACCTGGTATGTGTTCGCTCACCTCCCAATCTACTGAGCCGACCTGTGAAAGTCTCATTGTCACAGGTCGGCTAGAACTATGAGGTGAGTGGAAATCACTCATCTCATAGTTCTCCTTTAATTAGTAAGCCAAGCAGAACAGAAAAAGAATTCACAAAGTTACTGTTCTAAAGTTATATTTGATGAATTAGCTGGACTCATCGGACCACATCTTTCAACAACCGCATGATGATTAGCTTTTTGAATGCTTTTAAATTTGGTAGTACAACAGAACTGTTTTGAGTAAGCTAACATATAATTAATAAAATAATGTGTCAACAGTCAATCTCAGCAAACTGCAGTTTGTGACATCACTGCAGGTCATGGGCTTTGCTGCTGGGTCATCAGCACAGTCATTTTTAAAGGGGAAATATTGCAGAAAGACCCTTGGTGGCAACTGCATAAGAGAGGATTTCCCTCACTTTCGAAAGATGTCATCTCACTTCCTGTCTTGTCTACAGGACAGAAGGCAAAGGAAAATCTTTAAAATGGTACACACATGCCCAATTAATCTCACACAGGTTTTAAGTATGCCCTACTCTATATAAAATTAAATCAAAAACAGTTTTGTTTTATATATATTTTAAGCACAGCAATGAAAATGAACAGACACAGTCAGGAGAAAAGTAAGGGGAGGAAACACTCAATCACAGGCTATGTGCTCTATCGCAGTTGGTAGTTCAGACAATTGGAGGTATAGTATTTGCTGTTGTGTACATATTTGCAGTCTTGGTGGGAACCGAATTATGTTGTATTTGCTGCTTTGTTAGGTATATGTAACATGTGTGCAGATCCAGCTAGGATTAAGTTACCTTGTGGGTGCCATTTTCTTAAGGGCTCAATCACACAGGCATACAAAATGCTGTGTTCAGATTCATTATGTCTGCAGTAATCTAACCTATAAAATTTGAATTATGCCGCACCCACAATAATCAATCAATGTGTCAGTGTCACAATGGACTGTGAGTTGATCGTGACCAAATAAATATACAAGTGTGAATCAATATATCATCAATAAATATAAAATCCAGTCATGAAAAAACATATATATACAAAATATAAAAAATATATATATATATTAAACAAATTATAAACATCCGACAGTTCATGAATTTTGTGTCATTTAAGTTCTTTCTTAGAAAGCCACGTTGCCCTGGATCATTAATCCCACAGGGTCTGTGAAACAGTTAAGTGTTGGTGACGAGCCACCGTGAAACAATAATGTTAATTGGTGGGATGTGTTCATAGAAAATATAGTGAAAAGAGTTCCGTGGACTTATGTTGGGGATATGGGTCAATGCCACACGTATCCCCTCAAAGGGTGCACTCACCATTAAGTAGTGGCTGTGGTAAGCAGCCGGAAGCGCTCAAACAAAAGCTCCTACAGCTGCAGCATCCATCCACCGTCTCGCTACGGTCTGTGGTTGGCGGGTGATGCTTCTCCACGTTCATGGAAGAAAGGAGCCATTCATTGCATAGTATTTTCCAACAAAGGGGCTTTATTTAAAATTGTAAAAAATGAAAAAACAACGAACATCCGAATTTTTCAGGAAAAAATAAAAAGCAGCTCACAAACGGAATCTTGCATTCGGTATGGCGTGTAAATAGGCCCGCCTAGAGAATTTTGGATCCAAAGTCTGATTATATAAGCATTTTACAAGTTATACATGTAAACATTTTTGCAAACATTTACATACGTAAACACCGTTGCCTTTGTAGTAGCTCTGTGTTTATGTGTACATCTCCGCCAGCCCTAAATGAGTCGTTCACTAGACAGCAGTGGAGCACAGTTGCATGTAGAGAATGACCAACATTTATATGAGCAGTATGTTCGAGTGGGGCACTATGATAATGAAGTTCAGTGTGGATCCACAAGTCTGATTATATAAGCATTTTACAAGTTATACATGTAAACATTTTTGCAAACATTTACATACGTAAACACCGTTGCCTTTGTAGTAGCTCTGTGTTTATGTGTACATCTCCGCCAGCCCTAAATGAGTCGTTCACTAGACAGCAGTGGAGCACAGTTGCATGTAGAGAATGACCGACATTTATATGAGCAGTATGTTCGAGTGGGGCACCATGATAATGAAGGTCAGTAAGGACCGTGGGGAGGATCAGGATAAGAGGATAAATGAATGCTCCTTCAGAGAAATAAAATCAAAGAGAAAGAAAGCTTATGAACTTAAATCCCGTATTGGAATAAGGCCTATTTGGAGAAGTATGTTGAACATGACATGTGCCCACAGGGGCTGAGACTACAGATTTTTCAAAATATGTAACATGTTAACTATGTTGATTGAGTATTACACCGGGGAACTAAATGTAGCCGATGAACTTATAGTGAATTTGGGTGTAGAAATGGAAGCATATAAACATAATGAAGAATATGAAACAACCATGTCAGACTTAAATTCACAGATAGAAACATAGAATAGGGACCTGGTGAACAATAAAGACTCCAAATTTGAGAGGGATAGGACGACATACTCCATGGGCCTGGCATGCAAATGAGGACAGCAGCAAAAAAATGCAATAAAAAGAAATCCTTTGAGACTCCCATCACCCATCATACCCCAGGTAAAGATAGGAGGGATACAACATCAGAGGGAACTGAGTCTGGCTTATCCTCAGCAGATGAGAGTGCACCGCCCAGACAGGGAAAATACAATACACGCTCTCCCAGAAACAAAAATATAAAGGAGGTAGCATGTGGAGAGATTCACAAACACATAGAGGGAGATATGAGCAGAATTCTGTAAATACAGAAGAGGTTACAACTAATAGAGCCATGACACAAAGTAGAAATAAAAAAAGAGAAGAGGAGCCTTTTTTAGAAGAGGTGTTAGTTCCACCAACCCCAAAGGATGGAACATCACGCACAGGGGAAAGGCAGGAAAAAACAGAGGGAGCTCTATCAAACATTCCCAACACAAAGAAAACCATTCTAGACCAGTACCTTCTCAAACGCCCTTAAAGGAGAACTTACAAGTCATTAATCTAACCCCTTATACCTTCTCAGAAGAACAACTTAATTTGATCTCCAAGGGATTAACCTTCTGCCCAGAGGCACCCCCAGACAAATTTGAGATAGTCAAAGATGTCCACCTTTTTGCTAGGAGACTTCTGTTAAAACAAATACACGATAAGAAGAATCAACCCTTTGGGGGTATCCTTAAAGACTGGAAGGATTTCTCCAAAAAAGACTATAGAACACTTAAAGACCTACAGGAACTCTGGGAGGAGGGACACATCTCTGATGATGAGGAAGAGATTGAAGAGGCTTCGCTTAGTAAAAGGCCCTTTAGATGTAAGTCTAAGACCTTTCCACCCTTGTCACAAAACTTGAACATTTGGAACTTTGTTAAAAGAGTCAGCAAAGATATAATGCAAGGCCTGCCCACTAAAATTAAGGAGGACAATCTAACTCCAATACAAAGAAGAGCCCTTGAACAACTTAAAGAGAATAGGAATATACACTGAGTGGCCAGATTATTATGACCACCCCATCAGTACTTCGTTGGGCCACGAGATGACTCCACGAGATGACTTCGTTGGGCCGCCTCATGACTCCACGAGATGTTGAAAGGTGATGCGAGGAATCTGACACTGCACTGTTGCCCTTCTGTTGTCTTGTACCAGTCTTGCCACTCTCTGTTCTGCCCTAACATTGACTAGTCGCTGACGGCCACAATTCGCACGTTCAGACCCAGATTTTTGGCTGACAGTCCAGTTTTTAAACAACAGCTGCTCTTGAACATTTAACAAATTCTGCTGTTTGCTGATACTCGCTCCATTGCTCCGAGCACCAACAATCATCCCACGTTCAAAGGCTGTTCAATTGCATTGTTTACCCATATCTTCACAAAAAAAATCCCTTCTACTGTTGTGATAAACAACCTGCGTCCCTATTTATAATGGTCTGGCCCTCTAGCAACTTCAGCGCAAAATTATAGCTAATTATAGCTAATTTGCCTACAAAAGTCAGGTGATCATAATAATCTGGCCCCTCAGTGTAGTTATCAAGCCAGTTGACAAGGGTGGAAATGTGGTCATCATGACTCATGAATACTACAACTAAATGGTGATGATAATTCTGGGAAACACCTTGTGGTATGAACCCATTGACGCACATGGAGTTGGGAAATTCCCTTCCGATTTAGACAAAATGATAGAGGAGGCTCTTGCTCTGAACATTATTGATAATGGAACCCATGATTTTCTTAGGGTCCCCTTTCCCAGAACTCAGGTCTTCTACGCACTCCCCAAGGTTCACAAGAGTTTGGCTAAACCTTCGTGGAGACCAATTGTATCGGGTTGTGGGTCACTTACCGAGCATATAAGTGCCTATGTGGATTACTTCCTCTAACCCCATGTCGAATCCCTGGCATCTTATGTTAGAGACACACCACACCTGATCTCCCTCGTAGAGGGCCTGGAAGTGCCGACCGATACAATACTAGTGGGGTTGGATGTGGAGGCCCTATACTCCTCGATACCACATCATAAAGGTTTAGAGATGGTTAATAGGTTCCTGGCAACGTTAGGAATTCTGGAAGGTGCACATAATGAATTTCTATTACAACTATTAGAGTTCATCTTAACCCATAACGCTTTCCTGTTTAAAGAAAAATACTATTTACAAAAACAGGGAACTGCGATGGGTACGAAGTGTGCACCCTCCTATGCCAACCTCTACCTGGGGGGCTGGGAACAGGATCTTTGGGCCAGGGAGAACTTGTCCATGTACCTGTGCCACATACTTTCTGGGCACAGGTACACAGACGATACCCTCCTGCTATGGACCGGGGGACGGGATTTATTACTAGATTTCATCGATATCTTAAACTTTAATGAGTTAAATTTAAAACTAACTTTGACCATGGACCCAAAAAAACTGCCCTTCCTTTATGTCCTAATTTGTAAGGATGACAGGGGGATGCTGTACACGAGCCTATACAGGAAGGACACTGCTGGTAATGCCATTTTGGAGGCCAGCAGTGCACATCCTGGGACTCTGATGAACAGCATCCCCTTTGGCCAATATTTAAGACTCAGATGCAACTGCATGTCTGACATAGACTTTGAAAGGGAAGCCAATAACCTCAGGACTAGACTTAGAGCCTGGGGTTATTCGAATAAAATGTTAAAAAATCTTACAGACGAGCGAAATCCACCTCAAAAGTAATGAAGAAAAATAGTACACATAAAAATAGTTGAAAGGAGGATCCTCTGGTCAGACTCATTCTGACCTAAAATATAATCAACATAATGAAGTATTAACATTTTTCAATAAACACTGGCATTGTCTATTAAAGGACTCTAGAATTTCTAAATTTCTCTGTAAAAAACCCACGATTACATATCGCCGCTGTCCCTCTTTAAAAAACTGAACTGATCAGCAGCGAATACAAAACTAATAGAGGAAAATGTTGCAAATATCAGGGGACTTTCCAATGTCAAAAATGCAAATTCTGCAGGTACATCCAAACGGGAGCTGAAATAGTTACCCCTAGTGGCAAAAAGATCAAACCATGCCATTTCGCAAATTGTGAGACAAGTGGTGTTATTTACTTGATGCTCTGTATATGCAATATGTTTTATGTGGGAAAGACAAAACGTATGTTAAAAAATCGAATCTCCGATCACCTAGCAGACATTGCAGCCCCGGGATTTAAGATCACCTGTAGCAAGACATTTTACTAATGTACACAATGGAAAAATAGATGGACTCCGTTTTTTGTTTTGGATAGGGTGCACAAGCACGGAAGGAGTGCAGATGGATTTACCAAACGGAATCCCAGGATGCTCCTGGGATTAACGAAATGGTGAATTTCAGCTGCTTTCTATGAATACAAAACACAAAAAATCCCCAGCGCACCTGCCAGCTAGCCTGCAACAAAACAAATTGCACTGTGGTCCTAACTCTATAGATAGAGTTAGGACCACACTTTGCAGAGGTGCCTTGGCGCGGCGGTGTGGCTTCTACATATCTTTGGCCAAATGTTTGTGCAACTAAAACCTCTGTTTTTAACGCATACTGTTGACAGGGTAATTTGTTTTGTTGCAAGCTAGCTGGCAGGTGCACTGGGGATTTTTGTGTTTTGTATTGTTGTAAGCCTTCCCATGTGCGCCCTGCTATAAAGGCTGGTTATAGATTCATGCGGTTACCATGTTTTTCTAGTTTGACTATTTTGGATGTGGGGACGCACTGGGTGTCCCAGCGTGTATTTTTGGTTGATGGGCCTCCGGTGCATCCCTGCACCTTATAAGGAGGAAAGGGCTGCCTCCTGGTACACCCGCATGCAATATATCGACTGCATTAATATGCTCACACTTGGAGACTCATATAGATAGAGTTAGGACCACACTTTGCAGAGGTGCCTTGGCGCGGCGGTGTGGCTTCTACATATTTTTGTGCAACTAAAACCTCTGTTTTTAACGCATATTGTTGACAGGGTAATTTGTTTTGTTGCAGGCTAGCTGGCAGGTGTGCTGGGGATTTGTTTTGTGTTTTGTATTGTTGTAAGCCTTCCCATGTGCGCCCTGCTATAAAGGCTGGTTATAGATTCATGCGGTTACCATGTTTTTCTAGTTTCTATGAACCCCCCACCACTCTAACATACTGCTCTAATGGATCCCCACTATAATCGACCTGTTATTGTACCACTAGAATATATACTGTGACTAATCAGTACAAAAATCGAATCCGCATGTATACGGCTTTAAGCCATTTATATCTTTTATTTTTTCTATATATACTAAAGATACTGGGTTTTTCTATGATTATGTACAGTGTTATTATATGTTTACATATATTTATGTACAATTGAGAGAGCGATCACTCTGTGTGGGATCTGGATATATGCTTTCTTTCTCTATGAAACGAGACTAACGTAATTTGCGGCATATAAATGTGACCTGCAATTTCCAATGAAATGCTGAGTGAATTAATTGATACGAACCAAAGGCTTATGGCTAGCATAGCAAAACAACCCCACTGATTGGATAAAGCTTGGCGGCTTGAACCTTGATGAGTCAGGATTGACAGTATTGCCCATTCTAAGGATACCTCCATATTATAAGTCGGCACGGCCGCACAACCTGGAGACACACTCGGTGTGGGCTTATGTGTATCACCCTTTGCATCTATTTCATACACCTGCGAGGACCCGACGGGGCTCCACTTAATCAGCTGCATACTTGGGTACACAACTTGGAGAGATACTCGGTGTGGGTTTATATGTATGACCCCTTGCATCTATCTTATACACCTTTGAGGACCCGACGGGGCTCCACTTAATCAGCTGCATACTTGGGTAAGTTCCCACTGAACTGTCATCACCACACTACAAATCATCAAACGGATACTTTGTCCTCCAGGATCCAGGAGGACCCGACGGGGCTCCACTTAATCAGCTGCATACTTGGGTAAGTTCCCACTGAACTGTCATCACCACACTACAAATCATCAAACGGATACTTTGTCCTCCAGGATCCAGGGAGGCTTAATCTGCAAACTGGCTGTGGAACCCGTCTGGATTGCTACGGAAATAACATCATAAAGAGTGACTGTTTCTTTTTTATATAGGATACAATAACATTAGATACTTTCTAGTATCCGATACACTCATCATTGCCCGCCTGCCACCCACGGAGGGTAACTATAACAAATGTTTGCCACCATATATCAATGCATACTAAGCTGCTACAGTGAAGTCTCTCAAAAAATGTCAAGGTTTTAAATGTACGTTCTGTGTGACTTATATGTTTATACTTTTTCTATTCAATTAAAATATGTTTTTTACACCAAAAATTTGTTTGTGTAAATCTCTGTTTATTTGCAACAATAAAAAACTATTGAACAGAAAAAAAAATATGGTTAATAAATAATTTGCATGTTAATATATCATTAATTTAATCAGCTCCTATTTGGGATTTCCCTGTTGCTAAAGGGAACCAATTTTCTAATATAAGGTTGATGGAAACCCTGGAGCTGTTAATACTCTATTTAACACTGTGAGCAACACCCTTTCCTAGTATATAGAAAATGACCGACATTTGTACATGTCTAAACCCTGTCCATATTGAAATGCACTTTGGACAGCCTTTTTCCAGCAAGATTTTGCATATACTGTATTTCTATGCCTGTGTGCATGAGCCCTAAAGATCAATACAGAGGCCATTTGTAGAGAGACAAAATCAACAATGCTGGCCCAGGATGTGTCATTAATTCTGGGCCAGTAAGCCGATACAGTGCCACACTTGGAGGTGTGAATTTGTAGGAGAGAATAAAGAGACATACATTTCTCCTCCAGAAATTACAATATAATTGGCTTCTTACCTACACTCTCTCTAGTGTGGTTGTCCTACAAGAAGAACACAATAAGTGACATCACCTTAATTAAAATGAATAAAAATACATATATATTGAGCTGGGCATTTGTTGTGGGGTGCAGTTCTCTATGATAAGCTCACAGCATGAATAATTTTTTTTATTCATGTGCATCACCCTACAGATGCATTAGAAAAAAATGCCCAACTTAAAAAAAAACACTGAAAGAAAACCCTGCCACTTGGGCTGTTAACTACACAGGCACAGTTTTTATCACTGTCAAAGTGGCCAGACCAACTCTGAGATAAGAGCCGATTTATACTAAGTGAGGCCATTTAGACAGCCAAGGAAAATCCTGGCTGGAATGTTGAGATCTAAGAGATATACAGCAGTACCCTGGGGGGGGGGGGGGGGGGAATCCACCCACAACTTTCCTGGACAGAATCATTTTAGGCAGATGTATATACCTATAGAGAACTAGTCAATAGCTAAAGCAGATATAAAGATGGAGATGTAGACAGACAGACAGACAGATGAGCTATTTAGGATATGACACCCTTTCATATTATTCAATGCAGTTATCTTTTTTTTCTTAGCAGAAAGTAAAAGGTTATACAAAGCCTCCATTTTAGAAATAAGTTTAATGTCTGTAAAAAAAATCTGAATTGCCTTGTATGGTCAAAACCTTTGACTACTTTCTAATGCACGCATTTTAAAGTATACTAAAAGTAATTGTCATTTTTTTTAAAGAATAGAGGTCAGCCAAAGTCTGTGTGCTACTTTTGATAATTGTTTTAATGGATGCAAAGTACAAGAATGTTGCTGCAGAATTCTAGAACTGTTTCCAATTTATTTAGCTTTTTTTTATTTCAGGTACAAGCTGCTGCCGTTTGGATAGTCTTTATTCTTGCAATATAAAGGATTAACATCATTAACTATATTAGAGGCACTCTGGTGGCTTTAGACTATTGTTATATACTTTTATTCACCTAATTTAGAACTCACATCCTGAACAATACTTTTTCTTTAGTGAAATAGAAAAAAGAGTTTTAGGTATTGCTAACATATAATTAGTATTCTTTTTAATAGCTTTCATGTAAGTTTTTCCTTTTGTCAGGCTCTCAATATTCTAGATGATAGTCCCTTGTCCAATTTGCAAATTAATTTGATCATAATGTTGTGGAGATTATATTCATGACAAGAGGTCATTACTTTTAAAGTGTACTTAATGTACTCAAGGGCAACAGGCAGAACATTCAAAAAGTATGATAATTAAATATAGTCTACATGGCAAGATAAAGTGACTTCAGTTGCATAGTCGTTGCTGTGCTGTAATGTTTTGTAATGGACCGGTTTCAATAAATTTTTAGTGATGTTCAAAGCAATTTTTAAAAAATCAGAACATTTTCTAACATACAGAAAGAGGAATCTTATTTTGCAAAGATACTAATCCTTACAAATATTGTTAAATAATGAATTTGCTGATGTCAGTGATTCTGTCATGGCTTTGTGTGGATTCTCTGCGTCACTACTGGGAGGAGATGACTAATGAGTGTCCAGTTTATGTGACATAGTCCTACTACGAGTTTGGATTGCTTTGCCTCTTAGGTTATGGCCTTTGGGTTTTCTCCACACATGGCCAGATTATTGCATACTCATCATAGGCCTTGGACAGTACACCCACACATCATATTGTCAAATGCCATTGAGATATTAATAAACGGATCATGGCCCACCTTCCTGCCAGTGTACTCTAGCTTTTGTCTCACTGTTGAAGTCCATTAACAGTTTGTACTTTCAGTTTACCCATTTTGGGTCTGTACACCTAAAGCACACAGGGGGATTGTTTTCTAGTCATTGTGTACTGGTATTCAAAGGACATTTTGTCTCTTTAAGCCTCTTTGTTCCCAGTTTTGATATCTGTGACTTTGACATCTGATCTTCTTTATGTGATATTAAGTCTATCTACTTGACTGACTAGCAAAAAAGGGAAGAGAAGCTCGTTTATGCGTTTAGGTGCTGCACAAGCTGGAAGACATTATTGAAGACCGATCAACAAGAGTTAGTCAAAAAGTATCTTTATTCAAAAATTGTATATCAAAAAAAGTCTATATATATTGCACCATATCCATATCACATCTAAAAGATTGACAACGTTTTCATGATTCCTCGCACACATACATACATACAAACAAACAGACGGGCTGTAATCATCTATGCTGGAGAATATAATGTGATTAGAATTCAAATTGCAGAACTCCGAGTATTCTATCTGCAAGACATGTGCAATTTGTTTCCTTCCGAATCGAAATTCGGACGAAATTTCGGAAATTTGTAGATTCGGAGCATCCGAATTTCCGAAATATAACGTATCCAAAATCATCCGAAAGCATCCGAATCAGAAATTTCGGATTTGGAACACATTTCATCCAAATCCTGTGCGTGCACTGTTAACATTTAAACAGATAAAAACAAATGAAGAAAAGGATTTTAATGTCCCTTTAAGACTAGAGCACAGCAACCAGAAATGACAAATGTGCCAATTCTGATTGTAAAAAATAGGATATGCAGTCCTTCCTAAGCAGTGAACTGGTTATATTTGAGTGATGTCATCAGAGACAGAATCAAAATTGCCATTTTCATTATATTCGTGGATCCTCTGACCAGAATGATGTCTAGGTGGCTGATTATTGGTTCTTAATTCTCCATATAAATATAAAAGCTTTCCTCAGAAATAACTTACTGCAGTAATAATGAAAATTACAATTTTGTTTCTATCTCTGAAAAAAAACAAACGTATTTTGTTTGCACATGATTGGATAATGTAAGTCACTAAACATTATCTTGCAAAGTGAACAGCCTATTTTCCTTTGGTAAATGAACCTCCTTGTGTTCCTGGGTGGCAACACTTACTCATGGCACTGCATCTATTGAGGAGCAGGATATTTGTTAGGGCTTCAGAGCACCTCTCCTTCCTCATCTTTATAACATAGGGGGGAGGTTTCCTGTAGATCACACAGAGAGCAATGAGCAATGGTAACTGATAACAGTGTAGAAGAGGCAGAGTGTACAATAAATTAAGAGCGCACAAGATTTCTGATAGAATCAACAGATATTTTTCTGCTCTTACCAAACAGATATAACAAAACATTTGTAATGGTATACTTCACAAATAGTTTTTTTTTATATTGGTCACAACCCGACAGCGTACAAGAAACTGATCAACAAATACATATGTCTTTCAATGTGCATGAAACAAATTTGTCATTTATATAAATATAAATGGAATAACTTCCTTAAAGCATCATAGAGTGCCAATTAAGTGTTATAAAGGAAATCAGTTCACAGATTCCACAAAAATAGTCCATGAGGGCAAAGGTAGACTTCATCTGAAAATGTATGTCTCAGATCCTGAGCTTATAATACCATGGAGGCGGTGGTGAAATGAGTCACTCTTTTCCCCACTTGGAGAGTATGTTTCCAAATATGTACATGAGGCTAGATCAACACTTCACCATTAAGAGAAGGGAGACGCTCTTATCACAACATCTGCCATGCAGCATAAACTATCATAGTCCATGTGTGCATTACAGGATGGGAGTTTTCCCACTGTCAGCAAGGAGGGATATGCAAAAGTGCCCTTATGCACTCATCCTTATTTATTTGTTATTAAACGTTAGGGCACATAGAGTGCTTACACTAGTTCTTTGAACATAGAGCTTGGCACCAAAAACTACCAGTGCCAGAGTTTTCCTTAATAATTTTTTTGAAAAAAATATTTTTGTCCCCAGTGCTCCAGTGACATTAGTTATACCCGTTGATTAAAGATAAAGAAGTATCTTGATTTCAAATAGCGTGAAGCATAATCTGATTTTTACAAGAACTAATGTTCTCAACTTTTCAACATATTTGACATTCCTAATTGGTGCTGAATAACACTTTTTCTTTTGTAAAAAAATTATACATTTGAGCTTCATTGCATCTATTAATTTGAAGGCAATATTATTAGCACTGATCACAACCTGTCTGTAGTGTTGTATCTAGATAACACATTCTTCCATCTGGCGTTTTCTGTAAAATAGATATATTTTGAATTGCAGAGAAACCAAGAAGTTTATTAACCCTTTGTTTTGTTTTAAACCCTTTACAAGATTAACATCAGTAGGTTTGTAGGAATTCTGTTTTTCATCCTTTGCCATGCAGCATGAATATGGCTCCAAAAATAGTTTCATTCAAAAAATGATCCAAAATGTAAGGCATAATGAGTTAAAAACTTAAAAATTAAATTTAGATACATGTAATAACTGTATTGCAATTTGAGAATGCATCATAACGTGCTCTTTATGTGACTGCCCAGACAGGAATTAGGGGTTAGAATGAGGCCAAAGTTTAAAGTTGACCTCCAGGCAAACAGCTACATACTTAGATGATATACATATATGAGAGCTGTTTTAACTAACAGAGCATCTGTATTTGTCTGGTAGCCAAGGAAACCTGATCTTTCTCTGATGAAGTTTCACTTTAGCTTTCATGTCTCCTCTCCACTCCCACTATTGACCGGACAGTGAAGGGAGAAGCAATAGACTGATAAGCTCATCTCATTGTCCTTCTGTCCATCCTCCTATCAGCATGCTCTTTGCACTGGGGTACATTGGAGAGGAGTCCTCCCCCTCTCTGAGCTCTGCTGTACAATAGAGTGCAGTAAGCTGATGCCAAGTCAAATGCACATACACTGCTTGCATTTAGAAAAATAATTTAATGATGTATTAAAGTTGAAGTAAACTTGCTAATTGCAAGGCTTTACACTGTATGTCAGAAGAGAATGTGTAAGTCTCCTCTGCCATAAATGCTTTATTTATTTATTGTCTTTACCTCCACTTTAATGATTTCAGAGCTTAATTAATCTGTGCTTTTTTATATTTGGAGCTCTGCCTTAAGTGTAACAAATCAATATTATTTGATTAGCCTTATTTTTTGATTAGCATAATATATTATATTATTTGTGTTAACATAGAAGTAGCATAATCTAGACATGTGCACCAGCAACAAATTATTTTAGTTTTGTTTTGTTTTGATTCGGATTTTGCTTTATTTCTTTTTTTGGAATTCGGGTCCGAAAGTCAATTCGTTTCGGATTCGGATGAAATTAGTTAGCGGAAATCCGTAGGAAGATTTGTTTCTAATTTGTTTCATTTTCGTTTCGTTCGTTCGTTGCAGCAAAGTGACATTTAAGAAGGAAAAAAGTTTTTTTGTTCTCAAATGTCACTTTGCTGCAACGAAATTTCGTCCAAAAAACAAAAGTTCGGCCAAAAAAAATGAATTGGAAATTCGGATTCGTTTGCATTCGTTATACCTGTAATTCGGAATTCGGATACATCCGAATCTCCGAATTTACGAAATTTCGTCCGAATTTCGATTCGGAACTAAACGAATCGCAGATGTCTAGCATAAACCCACAGTACTTGTTTTTTTAAATTCCAGCCTGACTACTCCAACCTGGAATAGTAGCCATGTAGTGATTATATTAAAGGAGAACTGTGAGGTGAGTGCTTTTCACTCACCTCATAGTTCTAGCCGACCTGTGACAATGAGACTGTCACAGGTCGGCTCAGTAGATCGGGAGGTGAGCGAACACATACCGGGTTCACTCACCTCTCGATCCTGTCACGGCTCTCTGCCGTGACAGGGGGAGAGGCTGTATTCCCCTTTCCCCGCTCCGATCTGCCAGCGCTGACTGGCGGAACGGACGGGGGAGGGGCAGTTACAGCTGGCTCTGCCTCTAGATTGAGTCTCCACAGAAAAATCAGTCTGACACTGAGGTCAGATGGTTAAGCAATTGATTCCCTCTCTGTTAATCATTGTAACAAGATCACTGCACACCAGCTCTGCCTCTCCAGGTCACAATACACTGTCCAGGGGGAGTTGCCACTATAAATACTAATAAATAGGGGAAGAGGGCTTAGAGAGAGAGAGTGTTAATATACACAGACTGCTTACAAAGCACAGAGGCAGCCATTTTAAAGGGAGCTGAAGGAGCAGATGAAGAGGACAGAAAAAAGTACATTTTTGTGCTCATATACAGCAATTGCATAAGTCTGCTTCATGTACACTCCCTGTACATTGCTGGCATATATTTTTTTAATACCTCCACAAATGTGGAAATCAGCTTTAAAAAAAACCTGCAGGTTTGGATTAATAGTTAATTTAATTATGGACAGCAGCCAATGAGACCAGTATCTTAGTCCAACCTTAAAGAAAAACTCTGGACAAATAAAGTATTAACCCTTGCAGTGGGGCTACCCCCTCACTGCAAGGAGTAAGTGCTTATTTTGCCTAGAGAGGTAAAATAACAGAGATATACTCACCTGAACCATGATGTTGGCTGGCTCCTAGACCAGTCCCTTTAGCCTTGAATTTTATTTAAGTGCTTGTTTGTGTCTAGGAGCTAAATAAAAAAGTTATACTCACCAGACCATCCAAAGCAGCTCCCTTTATACACAGTCTATGCAAAATGTATAGAGCGTGATTACACCAGGATCCTTAGACAGCTGCAGCAGAAGGGGAGAGATGCTTGAGACACTGGTCTAAGAACAAGTCTGCTCGGATGGTTTGGTGAGTATAACTTTTTTTAGCATGTAGACATAAACAGTGCAGGGGTAGCCCGAATGCAAGGGTTAACACATTTTTCCTTAAATTTTTCTTTAAAAGATGTTCCTAGACTGCAGAATTCCACAGTAGATCTTTTAAAAATGTTGCATTTATTACTGATGCTAAATGTTTTCACACTGTGTGATTATTTATCTATTTGTTTGCATCAGGTGAGCTGGTAAGAGGTCAAAAGTACATTTTTGTTAACAGAGCAGGAGTAGCTTGGGAGAAGGTTAGTTGCACACGACCTGTGGTGTGCTTCTGAGAATGGCTGAAAGACAAGCCAGCCAGAAGTGAATAGTGTACCAAGGGGTGGGACCTAACCCATCTGAGCCTTTTTGAAGCAACTGCCAGGTACTGAAGGTGAGATAAGCTAGTGACACCATGGAATGGTGGGACAGGCATGTCAGCCATAGGGACAAATGATTGTCTCTGGGTTTAGTTAGTGGGCCATTCATCAAACCCATCCTTTTCTCCACTGCTACACAAAATTATCCAGCATCAATATAAACCAGTCTCTGGACCATGCTCTAAATGTGTGTATATCAAGTGCCTAACTATTCATGGATGTGTTTACAAAACCATTGGCTGTTCAGGATTGAAGTGACACACTGGTCTAGACCCAACCCTTTTTTCCAAACTTCCATTACTATATTTTTAAGTTTTAATTGTTTTTACCTATTTACAAATTCAAATGTTTTAATCTTTTTCATGTATATATCATAGCTCCTGAATTAAAGGCAGGATAGCCTTTCACTGCTGCCACACACCTGTATATCGCTGGAATAATTCTGCCTTGGTAAAAAATATATTCTACTCTACCAGTTCTAAAGAGGATATGGATGTCAAAGCAAAAGGTTTTCTATCCAGCTGACTTTGTTGTGACAATTGCATGGAGTCCAAGGCCAAACAATCAAAGCTCATGGATATTTTCTGATTGCCAAAGCAGATACTACTCCCTTGCTGACAAATTTTAAGGGACCATTCACACCAGTTCTGTTACGTTGCATTCCATTGCATTGTGATCTGGTTTTCAATGGATGCTAATGGAATGGCACTGAAAAACTAATGGATGTGAATGGGGGTAGTGCACTCCACTCTGTTCTGTTGCATTGCGTTATGTTGCACTGAAAAAAAGTATAACATACGCTACTTTTTTTCAAATGAAATAACTCAACAGATCCGGTGTGCACTAGCCCCATTCATACCCATTCGTTTTGCAGTTTACTTCCGTTATCATCCATTGAAAAATGGATCGCAACGGATCAGAAGGAAATCAGAAAGTACAATTGCAAGTCAACGGACCCTCTGTTGGCTTTCAATTTCCTTCCTATTTTTGTGTAAATGGGCCCTAAGAGTTTGATGAGAATGCACCAGTTGACTTGTTTTAAATAATCCAACGCTTTTGGGAGGAACACTTTTTCTGCTGTGGAAAATGGAAAACAAACATTTTATGTGTTTATGCAGCTATTGTCATTAGGAACCCACTGCGTAACTAACTGTTTTGTAAACACTTCATACGTAATTTAAAAATTTCCCACCTTGTTCGGATAAATCATACTAACTATTTAGATTTTTCTATTACTAATAACATGAAGAGTTTGTTAAAAAAAAAGATACTGCAGAGAATACACCATTGTAAAACTGGCCATCAGTGGCACAGTTTTAATCAGAGATGATAGGTCTAACTGGTGTATGCCGAACATTTATGTTATCTATGGGGAATAGGGGGCAGGGTGAATATGAGTGATAATATGTGAGGTGGTTTAGTTGCACACTGTTATTGCACATAAATGTTTTTCCTTTCAAATAATCCAAAACAATCTCTTTGTAGGAATGCCAGCAGTAACTGTGTGATGTACTCTAATCACCCCCAGCTTTGTAAGGCTGGTACTGTATATGCAGGGGAATAACTACTAATCATGGGGCCCCATAGCAAAACTTTAGGACTCCCCGGCTAACTCTTTCTGTAGTAGCCGGCAGTGTCAACCGTGACAATATGTGCCATTGATCCTAAGATGAAGTATGTATTAAGGACATACAACAGGAGAGCTATCAGCATAGTCAGTACACTACCTGGAAGCATTGTTGGGAGCTAAAGTTATAATAGCACTAATAATAATAACCATATTGATATTTTGTATTATGATAAAATGATTAATGCTCTTGCACATGCTTACTCTTTAATTCTAATAAGAAACTATTAAGGTGAAACGCTGGGATTTGTGACTGCATTGAGCATACATGGTTACTTTATAGCCTGTAGCAGAAGTGCAAATGATTCTTACTGCACAGAGGGGGATCTATGACTAGACGATCCTGAGGTCTAACTTCACCCCTTCTATACTGGAAACCTCACAGTTTAGTTTTTCTTATCAGCCCCCCTAATACCCCAGGCCCCATAGCAGCTGCATGTGCTGCTATGGCTATGGTTATGCCACTGGGTATATGTATTCTAGGTTCATTCTTGCTATTACTTAGTGCTACACTTGTAACACGCATATGTTTACATTCTGCATAATATATCCTATCATATTCCCCTGAATTCAATAAAAAATTTCCCAGTGTTAAAGGTAATATGGGCAATTATGTTTAACAAATGCCAATAGTTCAATACAACATGGGTTTTCCTGTCTTGCGGCTATTACAATGTGTCAAGTGATTTGTCAATTTCACTATTAATTGGCAAAACTCCTAAAGCTTTGCAGCTGAGTAATGTCTGTGTTTACAACTAAAAATATGAAAGCTCACACTTGGGATATTTACTAGTTCTTACAATGAGCATCTCATATTCCATCATGATTCTGGAGGTGATTTTAGATTGTCACAGAATTGTGAATGTTTCTAAATATTGCTAAATTTATAGGATTTGCAGCTCTATAGCTGGGCCAACAAGACATATATATATATATCTATATATATATATATATAGATATATAGATATATCTAATATAGATATATATATATCTATATATTAGGAGGATCACATCTGTTTTAGATTTAGTGTTAAAATGAGCAGGATGTAGAAGGAACATATGCAATGTACAATATAGATATGCCATATTTGAATTTACATGATAATTTTCATGTTGCATGCTTGTTAATATAATCATAGTATTTATTGAGGGAGATCCTTTTCTTCATAAGATTACTGAAATGTTTCATATTGCTAAGCTATTTTTTTAAATATAATATGTGCCTACTCAAGTTAAAACATGCATATTTTGATTCAAGATTGCATATTGTGTTTTGTATTAACCAACACAGAACAGTACATTGTATGTATTAATCACAACAGAACATCTGTGAATATAACTATTTCGAGAATTATCCAGTTTGCTGCACAAGGTTGTACCATGTGACATATTTTCTATGAGATCACAGATGTATTCACAAATTTTCTCCAGTGCTACTCAAAACTAGTCAACATCAATATAAACCATGCTCCGGACCTATTTCTACATGTGTGTTTATTTCAAGTGCCTAACTGTTTCATGGAAACATTCACAAAGCCAATGGCTGTTTAGGATTACAAACACTGGGGTTGCAAACATACACAAAGTTATTGTAAAATCTTTCCTAAGTGAGAGTCATGCATTGCATGTTAAATATACTGTATGTTGATGATACCAATACTTACAACTTACACATGCTATTCATGCACAATGGAAATCAGCTCCTCTGCTCTTCCATAAGGGGGACATTCTCAATCCTTAACACCGTAGCAAAGAAGGGAGTAATATTGTATACCTATGCTATCCTGCTCATCATTCACGTGTAGTTTCAACCCCTTAGTCTGCATATTCTCTCATTGTATGTTAATATGTAAACCTTTGATGTCATCTTCCCTGTCATCTTTTGTTTTCAATGTTATTGAGTGATAAAGCTGAAAAAAGCCTTCTTTAATAATAATGTGTAATTAAAAATAAACTGTGGACAGAAAACCACAAGGCAAAAATACCCACATTATGGTGCAGTTTAAGTGCAGTCAATGTTGAGTATAGAGCCCATTGCATGCAGGAGTTTGTAAAAAGAATAAAGAATGTTCTTAAAGTGTATTTGTCCAAATAGTCAACGCTTGGTGGAGGTCTCCATATACCACAATTAGATGGGAATTCCAGAGTTGGACATGGATAAGTGGCATAGAGGAGGCTGCTGTTTAATAAAAGGTTGGGGAGCCTCAGAGTGCATGTCAAACAAATAAGAAAAAAAGAACAGTACCTTTTCCTTGTGAAATACCATTTTATTAGTCCCAAAAATAAAAAAATTGAATGAATCATACTCACAAACGGAGTCTTTAGCAAAGCATTTTGAAATGACCAAAACAAACTGGCATAATGTAGCAACCAACAACCGCAAAGTAGGCCAGAATCTTTGTCCTGCTGACATGTTTCAAGGGTAATATCCTCTTCATCACTTACTCTGATGAAGAGGGTATTACCCTAGAAACGTGTCAGCGGGACAAAGATTTGTCCCCTTTTGGTCTGGCAAATATACTATTAGAAACATTTTGTTGAATCTGTCTGATAAGTGCAAAAACACAGAATAACATTATCACTGAAACTGTAGTTAGGTTTTTGCAATGTTTAATTTGCAACGTGAATGAGTGCTTCCAATAAAGAAGCTCACTATTAGTGGTATTACACTTCAGTTTACTAATTTTATATACTTTATATTCATAAATCACAGTACCTTGTAAATGAATGAAAAATCCAGCATTTTGGGTTTTGATCAGAACAAAAGGTAAGGGTAAGCCTTTCAAAAGGGGGCTTGTTCTGTTGACAGCTTAGAGAACATTTACCCTTGCCTTGGAGAGATCTCCTATTGCTGCTGTGTTTCTGGAACAGGAAGTGAAGGTAAATCTCCCCAGGCTCTTACTTATTCCATACTCTATCCTATCTAAGTATACTGAGGAAGTACAATAAAACAATGATTTGGCAAATCTCCTGCATTTCCTGGAACATCAAAGTTTGCTTGACCCATGTAACTTCAGGTATGTTAAAGCTGGCCAGTAAAATAGGCCTACTATAATAATAGGTCTGAATGGCCAGATAGTTAACCATGGCACTGGGGACTGCATGTTGCTGATGTGGTGCCTATACTCTATATATTTTGTAGAAGCTTTTCTTTTTTTAAATGACAATGTTACTTTAAGTCTATTTGCAGACTTTCGTTAAAAAGGACTGGTCAGTATAAATATGTAATAACCCACTGTGACTTTCTGATGTTTATCAGACTAATAAAAGTTGAGGAAGCTCATTCCGGATTGATAGATTGATTAATTGATTGATTGATTGATATGATTTATTATTAGCACATTACTAAAAATCAAAATATATTATTTCAAGTATAAAGCTATACTTTACTGTGTTATCCATTTAGATTCTAACTTTTCAACAGCGTTTTTCTAAAACGTAGACATGTATTTTATAATGTAGAATTTCCCAAAAATAACATTTTTTTTTTATGTGTCTGTGTTGCAATGCGTTTGTTCTTACATATAGCTCAACTGCTCTTTTTGGCAGCAAATCACATCACATTTGTTGCAGAAGACAATTTCTCAGATGCAAATGAAAATAATTTGACACAAAAACTGAATTTGCTACAAGAGCAGTTATATATTTAATGCAAGTTTGCCCTCCACTGGAGAATATAGTGCAGTCTGAAGAAAAGGCTGCCAGTAACATACATTCATTCTTCATTTGTCTTTATGTTTCATTCATTACTGTATGCTGCATGTTTCATCTTATAAAAGAAAATGCTGTGTCTAATGTTTATAAATACATACATACCAAACTCAAATTTTTTTTTCTTTTATAGCAATAAATGAGCAATAGTGTATATGTTTTACTGTACAGCATAGGAACATATTTGGAATGTAAGAACTATAATTCAAAATAAAAGAAAGCATTTTGCCTTGCTTATAACTTAGTATTCAGGTCAACAAAGTACACATATTTTTTTGGCTGCAGGGAGGATAAGTACTAGAACCTTCACTGTGAGAATTTCCATTAAAATATATTATTTTATATTTGTTATTTTTAGGAAAAAAAACAAAATTTTTCAAATTGAACTTTTGTGTTATTAGGAATAGCCTACCCTTTTATGTAAAGTAAGACACAAATGAAAATCTATAATTTCATGGCTCTATAACTAATTATTTATACTACTTTTCTTTTTTTATTATGCCATTAAACACCACTGTTATCTTTAATATTGTTAAATTTCACACCAGGGATAGATAATCCCCAGACACTTTATGGAAAGGATGTAAGACCAAGAAATCATATAACCCTATTACCACTATGATACAATACTTACCGGGGAAAGCAGATGTGAAACATAGTAAAATGTATAATTGCCTCATTAAACCACCAGAACATGCCTTTTGCTACTTTAACATATGGTGATTGATTTGGTTTGGACATAAAACCTGAAGATGTTTTTAGATTCATATAAACTGCAGAGTGAACTTAAAATTTTTATATATTATACCCTATTTTGATGATAAATCTAATGGAATAAACCTAGGTAATACAGTTAAGAAAATCTCACAAGATGCACCCGCATTATTGATCTGTTGACACTTAAAGAAAAAACTT